>NC_138576.1:99951335-100246335 GCF_964289735.1 Phaethon aethereus | reverse complement strand
TTGCATTCAGAATGCAAGTCTCGCTCAGCGACAGTTCTTAAACAGCAAACCCCCATCCATCCGCCAGACTTTATTTTTGTGCTACATATCGGCATCCCCCGGGAACTGCATTTTTACATCGTCAGGTATCATTTGAAACCCCCTGAAGGGGTTACTGTTCTTTCTGACGGGTGGTACCAGTACTGGATTCTTCAGCAGAAGTACTGAAGTACAGACAGGGACCTACCATGTACGAGAAGTGTTTTAATTTGTCATGCCCCTTCCTCTGACGCGTTTTAGCAAGAAGCTGCTCATTTCCAAGGGGTGGATAGGAGCACTGAAGAAAATACGTAGAACTTCTTTGTCATGTTTCTAGAGGAGAAAAAGGCTGCTTGTTTGTTTGGGGGAGCACTGATGATTCTGCCTAAAACTTCACACTGTTTTACCATTTCGACTGCTATGCTGCTTTTCAGGGGCTGGGGGGATGCTTAGCAGCCGTGCCTCTGCGTTAACTCTTTGCTATCTCGTCAGAAACCTACAGAAATGGGTTTGGCCGTTTTTTTGAGACAGATACTTCCACAAGTCTGCAGGCAGGTACTTTGCTGCCGGAAGCTTTAGGGCTGCCGGAAGCTTTAGGGATGAGGACCACGCTGCAAACACGTTGCAGCGTTAATTTCCAAAGGTCCGTGCGAATCGCAGCGAAGGCGAGTACCGTGTAAGCGTCTTCAACAATTGAGGCAAACAGTTAAACCGGTGAAACAACAGGAAGCAAAGCGGCGATTTAACCTTCCCTTCCCGGTACAGGGAACACTGGCAGATGAGCAGATTGCTACAGAAAGGGCAGGTGTGTTTGTCACGACGCTACAACAGCTCATGCCAGGTTAGGTACATCTGTGCTTTTCCGTCCCCACCCTGCAGGCAAGGTACGGCCTCACAACTGCGTGGGGAGTGAAAAGGAACCGTGTCAGAGGCATACCAACACTCTGGGCATCTGCCAGCTTATGTAGCGAGGTAGAAATATTAGCGAACACGTGGGCAAAGAGTCCATTATGGAAATAAAGGGCACGGGAGAGCACAGAAACAATAAGCCGTGTTTTATAGCGGTTTATACACTGTGGAGAAAAGAAACGGGAGGGAAGAGTCTGAATTCTCCTCATCCGAGGGGGAGATACTCACCACGACAAAAATCATTTGGGAAGGTGTTCAGCTCAGTTAAAAGGCAGCCCTTTTGAAGCGCTTTCAGAGTTATTTTCAGCTGCGAGCAAAGCAGAGGAATATTTGCCACCGGGCAGAAATTGCTGCCAAACAATGATCGGTGAAAAGGACGCCTACTGCTGAACCCCATCCCGTTTCAGATCACTGTCAACCTGCTCTGCTCTTTGTTGTAAGGCCCCATTATGGCAAGAACGACCGCAAAGCATGGACGGCGTCCCGTCCTGCTCCTCCACGCCAGGGCAGCCAGGGTTGCCTCCGGCGCCCGAAGGGCTGAGTACGGGCAGCTTAACAGCATGGGGAGGGCACATCCCGTCTTGGGTCGTGGCATTCAGGAGGCCCTATTTGTGTCCAAAAATTAGGAGCGAGAGCAAAACAGTTCCAGTTAGGTTCATCACAGAAGAGGGGCGGCACACGGTCCCAGCAGGCGTGAAGACTGGCGAGACAGCACGCCGGCAGCCAGGAAGGCGGAAGATGGACTTGCAGAGGAGCAAGACCGGTGTGGCGAGGAGTGCAGGTAAGACTGAATGGCTTAAAAAGCTTCTCCAGAGCGAACATAATCTGTACAATTTTGAAAGCTTCCTGTGCCCGACTATCACAGGCACGGGAAGCCGCAGACAGCAGATCGGTGTACATCGGGGAGCCCCAACTTGTACGGCAGCGCGTCCGTGCGACCGCGCCGTGTGTGTCCGCTCACCAGGAAAGGTGAAAACTGAAGGAGCAGCGGGGCACGCCGAGTGCTGGGAAGTCTCGGCCTTGCGGCGTCTTTTCTCGCCTGGACCCACGAGCACAGTGTTGAGGCAGGGTATGGTTGTACATGACGTGTGGTTTTGCCTTCAGAGCAATCTACCTCATGCTAATGAAGTGATTAGGAATGTGTTTTCCCTAGGTAACCACTCTTGCCAGCAGGCAGGGGACATTTTGTGGCCATACAGCCGTGCTCTTATTGCTGCTGGATGGGATTCCCCTGTCCCAGAGCCACCATCCGTTTTACCTGGTACTCCGACGCACAGCACTTCCCACCTGCGCCAAACAGGGTCAAGCCGAAATGAACACTTTGCATGAACAGTTCATTGTACAAACAGATATTTGAGTTGCAGAAGCACCGCACATTTTCCTACTGCTATTTAGAGGCTAATGTGTGTAGCCTTAACAATAATTTGTTTATTCATCCGTTCCAGCAGCTTTGTTCCTGCTGACTTCTATCTAAAAGGCAACGTAATGCACATTTTATGAGCTATAGGACAGTTATGGCTTAAAATGAATCCATATGTACCAGAATGGGAGGGGAAAAAAATATTTAAAAAAAAAATTATACACATAAAAGCTCCACATCTAAATTGTTCTTAATATTCCCCTTTGCTGATTTCTTACCTTTTCATAGCATAGAAAGAACAATAAATTTAATACTTAATAGTGGATCTGGGCATCTTTTCAGTGTAGGGAACATGGAGAGAAATCAGAATATTCAGAAATCTGTGAGATGGAAGACAGCTTTTCCTAAAGTGTTGAAAAAGCTCTTTCAGATGAGGAAAGAAATTTCACTTTAAACATTTTAAAAATATTGATGTATCAACGTGGTGCTCTGCAATGCATCATCTTCTATGCTTGAAGCAGGGTCATCGGTATATTCCCAGATTTCTTTTAAAAGCTGATTTCCAAAGGCAGATAGTCCTGCAGTAATATTTGAAAATAATTGTGCTTCCATGAGGGATGTTCTTCAAGCCACAAGCTGGCTGTGAGCTCAGGCACAACATGGCTGCACCTATGTTGACCTCAGCATGCTAAGCCAAGGAATACACTCTGGCTATTTGTGCTTCCTGCCCTGGCTCTGGCCGTCTGTGTTATGGCCAGTAAAAGTCCTACGGTTTGACTGCAAATGTCCAGTCTTGGCCTATAAGAGCTTTCTTTTGCAGGGAGGAGTAGCCTAAGCGTACGCTGCTTAGAAATCCAAATCTTCCAGTGGGTAGCTTCAGGACCTGATGAGCAGGTTGTGTTGCTACATGCTTAGATGGGGAACGTTGGAAGGCGACGAGCCAGTTCTGCTGTGCTATAGACCTGTGCTAAGCAGTACCACCAGGCTGAACCTTCTCTCTTAGCATTCCCTGAAGGTTGCTTCTGGCCTGCCTTTGAACATACATCCTCCCAAGTTTGTGCTTGAGGTCATTTGAGAATCACCTGCAGATTCTCCTGTGCTGGACCTCTCATTTTTTGCTCTGCTAGCTCAGCTGGGATGTGACTCAGAAACCCCTGCCCTGTACTGGTGCAGTGAAAGGTAATTACCCTCCCTAAAGGAAAATACAACTGCACAAACCTCCGTTTAGCTCTTAAAAGCTGCTCTGATAATTGTCTTAAAATCAACCTGAAAATGTGAAGCATTGGAAAGCATTGCACCAGAGCCCATTCATGCTGCTTATGTAGTAAAAGTTTATTTGTACAAGCAATTGCAGTGTCTATCTCACTGAGACGCCATAGGACCTTCCTATATGGCCCTCTGACTCCATGAGAATAGAGGCAATTCTCTCCGGGCACCTATGTATTACAAAGGAAGCCACCATCACTGTGACTAACATTATCTTAACAAAAATATCCCTGCTGTTGTCCAAACCTTGACCTACTGTGTAGTTCTTTTTCTGTTAACATAACTCACTTGACATCTTTACCTTTGTATACCACTTTGCTGTGATTCCCTATGACCCTTTTAAAGAACTACAGTGGTGGTAGAGCTTCGTTGCAAAGATGAACTGCAAAGCATAGCCAAATTTGGAGGGTCTGGAGGAAAGGACAAAGGGTGGCTTGTTACTGTTTCATATATAGCCCACCCCAAAGAAACAACAATAAAAGATGCGTAGCAGTGAAGACAGTGTATACCCTCTGTCCGCTGCAGGTTAATTAAGGTGGGGTGTTCCACACAGACCTGTCCTTTCTGAAATTTCACTTATTAGTTTTATTGCATCAGTAAAACAGCAGCAACAAAAATTACATTTGCTGGTTTTATCTTTCTAACACTAAAAAACAGCTGCTTTTCTCTTTTTTTCTGAAGGGCCTAGGAAGGTCTGAAGCTCCCAAGTCCAGGCCGTGGTCTGACTCACATGAGACCACTATTCAGTTTTCGAGGCTCTTGTCAGGGCCCAAGAAAGATCAGGGCAGGGAAGTATCTACATTTCCCCTCCATTTTCTTCCTGGTTATAGCTGTGATAGTTTGGCTTTCAGATGGTCTGATCCACCTCTGTTTCCTAGCTCCTTGCATTCCTCAAGGACTATGTGCTCTTACGCTCTGCATCAACAAGAGAAGACAAAAGAGCAGTTTCTAGGGATGCAGGATGGTGGTGCACAGGCAAGACCAATTTACAGGCTGTTGTGCTCTGCTCAAAGAACAACAGATGGATTTTTTTCTGAAGTAAAATCAGCAACATAGAGATTCTCAGAGGTTATCACTTTGCTGCCTCCTGAGTCAATGCTTGTGTGAGGAAAGTTGCATCTTCTTTTGATAGGATAATATAAGTGAGGTTATCCACACTGACCTGCCCCTTCTGACCTTTCAGTCAACTAGCAAGCTCTATTCCATCAGATGAAGCATGACTTGTTTTACTCTCCTGCTGTTCCCTGGTACTTAGACAGCCAGATAACTTAAAGACTTTGGAGCGCAACAGGAGTTATGATGCTGCCGGCGAGTATGGAAAACCTGCACACACATGCTGTGGTTTTGTTTACCAAACCCATCAGGCCCTCATGTGAAAGAACTTGAGCCACGAGGTGTTTGCTGTCACCAGCTACTTCACTTGTCCTTTTATACAAACTCCTGCCCAGTACTGAGGCAGTACCCGCACTCTCCTTGGGACCTACCATAGCTTTAGGATTCTCCACCCTACTGAAGAAAGGCCTAGCCTGAAAAAAGGGCACATCTTAGGTTCACTGCGATACCAAACGTGGATGCAGACCCCTCCTCTGGAACACAGTGCATTAACACTAACCGGCCAGTTTTCGGAGGGCCTCCCGAGTTACATGAGTAACCGTATTAATTGGACAGGAAGAAGTTTCTTACACAATTTGCCCCATGTTGTTGAGCCAGAGAAGAGCTGAGGAGTTTCTGGCTTGAGGCTCAGTGCCTGATCAACAACACAGGTTTGCAGGTTTGCACAATGGGCCCCAACACACCCAGGGCTCTGCACCGTGTCCCCACAAGCGTGCCACCAGCTCCCCCACCCTAGGAGTTGAAGACTGTGTCCCGTGCCCCGCAGCAGCAGGTGTATGTATCAGCAGAGGTACACCACGTATATCTCCCCAAATGCTTGTTCTGTTTATCTGGACCCCGTCCTTTGCTGAGGACTAGCGGGGTACAACACTTTCTGTCCTTACTGTAGGACACCGAGCCCTCCCTCGCCACGGTCCCTACAATACGGCTCCTCGGGCTGCGAAACCCGTGACACCTCTGGTGTGAGGAGGGCTCGGATGTCGGGAGGAGTGTTTAGCCCTCCTGCAGGCAACATTGTCCCCACCCCATCTATCCCTAGCACAGGCCTTTGTTTGCACCCCAAGGGAGGAAAATAATCCCCTTGCCTCCGACCACACCTGGATTCAGCCTCCAATTTGGCACCTTGAAGAGTGGGCCAATTCTCTGACGCTCTTGCCATGACTAAAGCCAGGGTGAATGCAGCTAATTCTCACCGCTCTAATTAGGTGGCGAGTTAGCGAGGGGAGACCTCACCTGCTAGAAAAATTAGAAAAAGAGAGAGAAAAAGAAGGAAAGAAGGCAGGCAGAAAGAAGGAAAGAAAGGGAGAAAGAAGGAAAGAAAGGGAGAGAGAGGGGAAAAAAGGGAGAAAAAGAGAGAGAAAGAAACAAATGTGCTCTCTGAAAAAGAGAAAACACCGAGCACTTGGTAGCTGTAGTCAGGAGGGGAGCTGGGAACAACCCCTTCCCTTGCAGGTGCAGGACAGAAGAGGCTGTCTTACACAGGTCTGAGCTCTGAGTACTGGAGGAGCACCGGGCGCTTGGGGGGCAGCTGCAGAGCCAATGCCTTCCTACATTTTCTGGCTTGCTTTGACTGTAGGTCTCTGGGGAAGCCTTTGCTGGAGAAGTCAGACAAAGGTGTTCCTGTTGTTACTCATGGGAATTCATTGGTTCAGAGAAATGCCCTGAAAATATGTTGAAATCCAGTTACGCAGTCTCAGACAAACAAAAAAAATCTCCAGTAGTGCTCTACCAGCCCTGGCCAAAAATCAGCATTTTCCTCAGCTTATTTAATAATCAGGTGCCTTTCTACCCATCCCCCTCCCCCCCCCAATCTGCTCTAGATTACTTGAAATAAAGGGGGCCAAAACCTGTATGTATGGTTTTCTTAGCTTCTCCTACACAGAGAGCCAGGGCCATGGAAACACCAGACTAAGAGGCTTAGAGTAAATCCTGGCAGTCTCAGTGCTAGAAACTCTCCCACTGATAAACAAAGCCTAATAAATAAGTTTGAGAGAAAAACTAAATGAGAGTGTCATTGTTGAGCAGTTAATTAGGGTTCCTCTAAGCATTCATGCTGCAAAGAACAAGAAAATTAAAGAATATAAAAACATATGCTGGCAAGAGCGAGAACATGCTAAAAGTAAACACTACTGTTATTATTATTAGTAAAAATAATATTAATTAGTTGTATTACAGTAGCACCTAGTGGTGCTACTGGATCTCATCCCCAGATCAGATCAGGGTCCCCAAAACATAAAGGTCTTAAATAGAAGTTGCATATAAGTACATTCACGTGCATACATATATAATGTACTTATATAGAGGTGCAGACATAACATATAGATAGACATTGAATTCAAATGATGAAGAAACCCCAGCAAATGGAAATCAGACTACAGAATATTTTGTAACTCGCCTTCTCTTGTTCCTATTTTTTATGGTGCTGCAATGCAGCTGTTTGCAATTGTTACTTATGATATAGAGAATACAGGACTGTAGTGGTGCAGGAGTCGGAGCGTATCTATATGTGTGTGTGCAGGTATGCATTCACATACGCATACATATATATGTTTATATATCTGTGTGTATATACTGACACATGCATGCACACTCTCACATGTATGAAGTCATTTTTCTCCTTGCTTGGATCAGGACAACACAGAAAGCTTGGCTGAAGACAGCATAAATACTACGCCAAAGGCTCCATCTACTCACCAAGCACCATTTCTTCACTGCAAGTGAAACTGCCGCTGTCCTTTCTGTGTGTGCACGGACACATTTTGGAGGGTCGTGTCTTTCCCCACCTTGCACTGTCAAATCCTCCCTTAAGAAAGTCATCGCTGAATACTGCCCTCAGCTAAGTCAATACAGCTTTGTCTCAAAGGGTACAGAACCGCAGGTTTCCATTGCTGCAGTTGCCACTGACTTCTACTAAACTAATCCAAATAAATTAAAAAAAAACACCTTTCCTTTTCTGATGTGAATTTGCATGCCATAACAGGGAGAGGGTATAAGGACCCAGATGACACGCAGTTAACTGCAGCTCCGGATTCCTTAACACATGGGAACTAATTTAATTGTTAATGTTTTAGTGCCTGGGTTTCCTAAGAAAATGAGCCCTTGCAGATTATCTGGGTCCCTGTTTCAAACAGAAGGCTGCTGAGGTTTTTTCAGAAGAAAGCTTGCTTTACTCTAAAATAGCAAAAGCAGAGGCATTGCAGTCTTGAGATCTCCATCGTGGAAATTGCACGGCAGGTCGAGGCGTCAATTTAATGTTCGGAGGCGTGCTTCGTTTGAATGATAATTTCATTAGATTAGTTTGTAAACTTTTAATGCAGGTTGTATTATATGTCTAAGAAGAAACAATTTGTGTGACAGACTATCCTTCATAATCCCCCTCTTCAGCCTTCTGCTAACAAAAGACCCTTAATACTGAAGATGTTTTGTGGGAGGAGAAACATTTTCCAAACAAGTAGTTTCTCTATTCCAGCCCAGGTAACAAAGAGGCCTTAGGAATTTCTGTGGGCCTTGTCAGGACTGGCCCATTGGTCTTAAAGCCACCTGCTGCTTAAGCCATTGGTCAATAGATTAACTGCTGCTATTACTAAGTGTTTAGAAAAGTAAGTTATGTGGCAGAGCAAACAAAATCAACCCCCTTAACACATGTTAATTCAAAATTTAATAAATCTGCACTGAGAACAGTGAAGCAATCAAGGCGGGGGGGGTGCACAGGAAAGCTCTTCGTATGCGCTGGTCCTCCAAGCAAAGTATCACATAGCAGATAAAAAGTCTTCATGGCATCTTAAACAAAAGGATAATACTCTATTTGCTTTGCAAAACTCCCTTGACACTTCCCTCCACCCCTCTGCCTTCCTCCTTTTCTTCCGGTTTTCGGGTACTGTTCTGCGCTGCAGGTTTTGGGCAATTTCCAAACCTCAGTTACAGAAGATAAGTTCACAATAAACACTAACAGTGGAGTAAATTCCTGGTGAAAAGGTAGGAAGCACTCAAATACCCACAAAAGCTGTGACACTCCACAGCCCCGCATGTCGTTCTTATTCTGTAATGAAACACATGTTTTAACAGAGCATATTCCCCAAAAAAGAGAAAGCCTTGCGCCTACCTTCACGTGCAGTTGAGGACTTTGTATCGCCGTGGAGGGCCAGGAGGATTTCAGCAGGGGAGGAGAGGAGTTTCGGGAAGCCGATGTAGGTACTCAGCCTTGTGTGGCTGGCCTGGACGAAGGCCAGAAAGGTGCTACCAATTCTTAAAATAAGCCATTTAAACTTCTTTTGCCTACTGCCCTACGCTATTTCATGAGAGAAAAGAAAGAATTGGGAGAAAAATTTTGGTTTTGCATGCAAAAAAGGGGATCGAGAGATACCAAGTGTTGGAGCAGGTTGGCTTCGGAGTTCTTGCTTTTCTGTCACAAGCTTCAAACCACTTGCTATTTCTCATACTGTAAGTTTAAGTAACTGGTAAAATATAGTTCTCATTATCATTTTTGAAAGATCCACAAAAGTTGTGGGAATAAATTTCCATTTCTGCAATGTCTTTCCTTAACTCTTAACTTTTACAGTCCTATGTTTCATTAATAAGTAATTTGTTTCACATATAAGTCGGTTGTGACCTAAAACTGAAGATTAGGATTATGGTTGCCCCTTCTTTGCTTATAATCATGGGCTGGATGCTCCCATATGGGATGAGTCTGTGTTTTGTCAAAGGATGGTCAGGAGAAGAGAAAGGTCCAGAGCAGCAGCAATGCAGATCACAGGCAATTTTGCCCACGGATGTTTTCCCACCTACTGTTCGAGGAGAGGCAGAAGTGGAGAAATGCACCATAACATGTTCCCGCTCCAGAACATGCACGCTTCTACCCAGAGTGAGGTGTTGCAGTCAGCACTGGTCTTTTCTTCATAAATATGACCATTTGTTACTACTGGGTTTGGGGCCCGGGTCTTTCCAGAGTTTCCACAAGTCTAATACCAGTTTTGCCAAGTGCATTCAACTGGTCCCAAATGCACACATTGGCAAGCAGGTGCAGTACCTCTGTTAGGAAAATGAGGCACCTTCTAGTCAAGTTTTCCGTGTGGATTCCCCAGGATCCATGCGCTGGGTTGTAATTTCCCTGCAGACGTTTAGGTCTGGCGTTGGCAGAGCCTTCCTTATCCAGGCATGTGAATAAATGCTACTGCGAGCTTCCGTACTGCTTGGAGGACCAAAGCCTCCCCCTTCACAAGGCTGCAAATCTCCTGAGAGGAGAACGCAGCAGTAACTCCAAAACGTTTTCCTTACAAACCTTGTCAAGCTGTTTTTTCCCCCTGGTAGGTAGGGGAGCATTTAGACCTCTATGAACAAGATAAGATAAATGATTTATGGTGGCATGGCAGGTATTGCTAGGCTATCAGCTGCCATCATGGAGCCCAAGCTGATGGTTGTAGCAAGATATTAGGGGCTATCTTTAAAAAGGACATTTATCTCAGATTTTTAAAATACATCAAAGCTCCTTGCATGTCTGGGAATATTTGGGGGTGAGTAAAATGCTAAGAACATTTCAGCTGGACTGCTATCCTTCCTTTCCTTCCCTTCCCATGTCTAATCACCCTCCCTTTCAGCAGTCTGGTAAAATTGTGATGGAAGGTTAAAATCAGAGGCCCATGCATAATATAAGATTGCCTGTGTTGCGTTCTGAATTATCTTTGACTCCAGGTCTTATTCTCCTGACGGGATACAGCAGAAAGCAAACCAGATCCAGTCCTATTCTTACACCCTGCAATAAGCACATACAACACTTCTGTTCACAGTCTCTCTTTCCAAGAAGGTGGGTGAGCATCTGTCTTTGCAGCTGGAACCAAAGCTGGTTTTCAGCCAGTCTGCTGGCAAGAGATGCTAGTGAGCAGGGTCCCATTTGACAGCCATAAGCTCTAGGTAGTTTAATATAATTCAGTTAAAATTAACCACTTGCCTGGTTTGTTGTGCAACATCCCCACGTTGCCTCTGCCTGGCAAGGTCAGCTGGAAAATACTATAAATGGATGCTCCCTGATTCCTTTTCACTTATCTTTAATGTGACATTTCTTTCTGTATACCTATTAATTGTTTAAGCCAAGACAAAATGTGGAGTAAAGGAATGTATTTTTAGATGTTGCTTTATTTGGAAAGCAGGGGATGCAGTCTTTGCTGGGATTTGATACTCATAAGCTGAATGTTGCTTTGCTACCATGATATGATTAAATCACATAATTTCCTTGCTGCCATATAATGAAGAAGCCTAAGCTCAACTATTTTTCCCCTAAGAATTCAAACTCTGTTTGAGAAAAGGCTGATTTTGGATCATTTTCTGTTCTGAGTGTGCTAGGTATTACACAGGGTGCAAAGGCAATACACAGCGTAGCGTGACACTTAAACTGCTATTACACTTATATTGCATTTAGAAAAAAAATCGTCAATCATTCATAGTTAACCTAGGAGAGCATTTTCCCCAATGTGACACTTAAATGTTTTAAAAATAATGGGATGATTTGTTTCTTTCCCCTTGAATATGAGGCAGCGAGGTTAGAAGGGGAAGCGGAGGGGGCATGAAAAGTGGCTTATATTGTCAAGGTCTCCTTAACTGTTAAGCAGTGGGGGAAAGAATCAGACTGCTTTCCTGGGCAAAACCAGAGAGATATTCTCCACTGATGACTGTCCTGCTAAGCCTTTCCTATCACAGGCTAGCAGTTAAAATAATACTCACCTACTGGGCATCCAGCAGAGTTGATCTACCTTTTCTGCTAGGAGGTTCACATCCAGTCAAGCCTGATTAATCTGTTGCAAGTCCTGAATGATCCCAAATATAACACATAACAGCTACACCTGTTTATCAAGCCAGTTCATTTCCCGTCCCCTATTCCACACTGAAAAGGAGCATTAATTAAAACAGTAAACAAACGAGCGCCTATTCTAAATCAGAGCTGCAGGCAAAGAAGAGATAACTTAGGCTCTTGAGAAGAGGGATTTTCAGTTAATTTATGGAATCTACTGTCACTCTCAGGGCAAGGGAGCTTACGTAGCTGGGAAATTGAAGCAGACAGGCTTTGTCTAAACACTTCTTTTTCAGAGAATATCTTCGCTTTTTTCTATTTTAATTTTTCATCAAGCCCCCCCCCCCTTTTTTTTTTCTTTTTTAAGGAAAGAAACTGCTAGATTTTTCCAGTGTTCTGGTGACTCATACAGCTCCTGTGAGATCCCCGAAAGGTAGAGGAGAGGAGTGAGGAGGAGAGGCAGGGAGCTGAGCTTTAAAAAAACACAGTGTGAGAAGATGAAATGTTCTGCTCGCAAATTATTCCCCGGAAACTAATTGCCGTGTTTCCATCCACTTCGATTATTCATCGTTTCCCCGGCATTTTCATGTGGGGCCTGTGCCCTGGTCCTGGACCGGCATTGATGTGAGTGCAGGCTTTTGTCCATTCAGAGACCCAGTGACTGCAGGGAGCCCACCTGAATGAAATAGTTGCAAAATAGTGTCAAAAAGAGAAGCTTGGTTACCGCACTGAGGAGCTGAGAGTCCAAGGCCCACCTCTAAGAGCCGCTTCTCTATGCAGTGCGGAAGCGAGTGTATGAGCCGAGCTGGCAGGACTGCGGCAGAGGGCCCGGCCCTGCCTGCAGACAGCCCCAGAGACTGCCAGGAGAGCACCGGGGGAAGCAGAGGGGCAAAGCCTGGGGCCCGGCTCCTGGTGATCTCCAGGGATGCTGCCGGCACCTGCCTCCCAGGCTCGGCAGCAGGGCCGGCCGCCGGCCCCGGGCCCAGCTCTGCCCGAGAAGTCACATGGGGGAATCGCCCAGGCGTGGGTGCTGCAAGGTCAGGGCCTCCACCTCAAGACGGTTTTTGTTTGGCTGCGGTTTTTCAAGGGAGGCACATACATACTCTTCTTTTGAAATAGGGGGAGAAAGAGCAAATAAGCAGGGGAGCGCCTCAGAGCTGCAGGAGAAACGGGGGCCAGCCCCCCCGGAAGCACAGAGGCGATGTGCTCTGAATTGCCCCTCACCAGCACGTTGCGAGCTAATGGCAGCTGGCTCTCCCACCTCCCTGGAGAGGGCCCTGACCTCCTACCTACGGGCAGCTGGGGGGAGGGCTGGGAGGCAGAGAAAAACCCTCTCCCTCTCACCCTCTGGCCCTCTCTCCCTCTCCCTCTTCATTTTTTAATCAGCGGTTCTACCCTGAGAAACCTTCCCTGCTGTAGCGCCTGCTGTACGCTCCCAGGACAAGTTTCAGTTTCAACAAATCACCGTTTTCTGTCAAAAAATCCTCAACCTGTTCTTGTTACGAGCCGCTTTTCAATTCCAGCGCATAGCTAAAAAGATTACTGCTCTGCCCAAAATAAAATACTATTGGCAGGGAGACAGTTTAAACTCCTATCAGCCAGGATTTGTCATGATGAAGGCTGTGTTTCTCGGGAATCAAACTATCATTTTGCTTCTTACAACACTGTTGGGACTCTCTCCCTGGGCTAATTAATATATTAGATGTTTTATTTTATTTCACACTGAGATTTGGAATAATTCAGTTTGTGAAATTGCATTGAAATTGTAGTTTTCATAAAATTACAGACAGACCAAAAAAAGTTTTGTAAACCTTTGTCATCTCTGATACAAACCTCTTTTAAAGCTACAGGAATGCCTCGTACATATTTCAAGTCATCCAGCTTTTCCTGGTGGCATATCCAGTAATCATGTTGACAAATTAATGGTAGAGAATTAGTTGTACATTAAAGATTTAAATTATATTATGCGGCACGTTGTCATAAAATGATATAAAACAATAGGCAAATAAATGTAAATTAATTCCAGTTACTGACATGTAAGACGCAGAGTGACATCTGTACACTTCACGACTTGCGCAGCTGCCATACTTTCAAATGTAAAGCCATGGGGGAAGCGGCATGGTGCAGGGGAGCGGGAGGCAGGGGATGGGGTCGGGCCCAGTGTTTGGGAATAGCGGTGGGCCGGGCGAACCGTACCTCCGCTTCTAAACAAACAAATCTGCGTCCAGCATCGCCCCTGTGTGCCCCCAGGGGGGACGCTAGAAAAGTTGCCTTTGTCGAGCTAGATGAATGCCTTGTCATGACAATACTCAGGGGTTTGTATTATCCCACCCCGACCGAAAACCCATGAGTTCCTATCAATACCGAAGCGCGATTGCTTCCCGGGGCACAACCCCTGGACTTCCAAGGGCTCGCACACTACTGTGCCAGCTAATTACACGGATTCTGTTTCCTGGTATGAAGGAATGCATTACCTGCAGCAAAGGATGCATAAAATATTGGGCGCGGGAGGCGCTAGGAGGAAGCAGAAAGCCGCCGTGAATTCAAGCCCCAGCTCTGGGTTTATACCCACAATCCAGACCCATGCTGAGAGCCTAATCACTGGGGCCATTCTTTGGGCTGTTGTCCAATCAGTCCCTGAATAGCAAAACCCCACAATGCGGAGTATGAATTAGAGGGGGGGAATAAACGTGGGCGCAGACTTTTTTTGCAACAATACCTAACCAGGCCTTTCAGCCAGGACAACTCGTGGACAAAAGCGTGGCGGAAATTGAAGTAACTTTTGGAGGCCCTCGGCAGTAAGAGCTAGCTCGACAAGGGTAGCGCTGGCTTCTTTTTGTGTAGACCGGATCAATTATTCTCGGGGCGGGAGGGGGCGGGGGGGGGGGGGGGGGGGGGGAGGTGGGAGGTGGAGGGGGAAAAAAAAAAAAGTCTTAAAAATCGGACATTTGTGTCACACTGGCCTTGGAAATCATGGCTGTTCACCGAATAAAACCAAACATTTTTGTCTCCTCCTCCTCCTCCCCTTGGCGGATGCTGCAGTGATTTAGGGGGTGGCTGGCCGAGTACTCGCATTCCTCACCCTTCCCCCCTGCGCGCCCGAAGAAGAGAAAAGCTTCTTGAGCTATAGAGATGTCAGGTCCGTGTTTTAAAATTTAGCTTTGTTTACCCAACAGAATGGAATTCATTACTGCGTGAAAGCGGTTCAATTTTCTGACCTTTTTTATTCAAAATGTTGGAAGTAGCAAAAAGCTCATTTGAAGGTCACAGGTTTATGTATCTATTCTCTTAAGTGTTTTAGAAATTCATATGGAGGACACTAAAGGTGGAATATGTGAAAACATACTGTTCATTGTTTACCCTAACCTTGCCACGATTATTAGATAAATGAGGGAAGCAAAATGGCATTAAAAGCCATTGTTAACAGTGAAATTTTTTTTCCCCCTGAAGACTGTTCATTTTTGCCCCCGATCTGCAAAGGTCATTTTCTAATTCTTTTTGCTGAGTAGTTTATATAACTTCTGCATTTCAAGTCTATAAAAAGCTTTTGCAGACTTTTCATACTGTAAGTAGTAATTTGTTTCATTACCGTTTGAATTTTTATATGTAATTCCTACAGACGTTTTGATGATATTGTCAGGCTTAAAAGCTGAGAGGCTTTCTCTTTTTTTTTAAGCCCAGGTCCATTCTATCTGGATAATTTAAAATTAGTAGAATTAATCGGCTATTTAAAAGCCGAACTTTGCAATGAAAGAGACTCGGGGCAAAATCATTTTATTTTTCTACATCCGCAGCTGATTTGAAAGGCCTTTCAGCCAGTTATCCAAAGCTGATATTTAACTGTTACTTATTCCCCTAATTTCTGTCCTTTGTCAGGGGAACTTTCCTCGCTAGATCTTGTTGCTCCGTTCCACGCTAATTGCAGCTTACATTATATAAATGGCTTTGTAAAGAAAACTATAACCCCCAGCCTCGAAAGTTGCATGTTTCTATTTGCTCAAACTTGATGCACTTATTTTGAGAGGGTCATTTCGAGGAAAGCTGTGTAGGCACTGAGAATGTCCCGTATAATAAGCTTAAACAGAACCTTTTGTCCGGCCTCGTCTTCTCAGGCCCGAAAATTAGGCCTCCTTTTTCTGGCGGGGGGCTGAAGTGGTTCATTACCGCAGCCTCCTCCGGCAGGCCTTGGCCCAGCCATTCCCAGTACTCGAGCTCTGTAACTTCCTTAGAAAGGACGAAGGAAAACATGGCACACAAAGGTCTTGTTAGCACTTCCTATGTGAAATTAGCAGCTTTCTAAAAGGTACAACTCCAATTACCTCACATTGTGGGGACGCGCACAAACCCAACAATGAGCCCAGTCTTGCAAGTGACATGCTGTCTCTCCGGAGTTACTTCCCTAATTAGGGATGACGAAGCCCCATTCTGGCGAGTGCATCTATTTACAGTGGGCCACAATGCCTTAACTCGAGCATCCTCCTGAAAGGCCAGTGTTAAAAAACACAAGTGCTCTTTTGGCGGAGCGGTCCGTGGGGAAGCGCCGCATTCCTCGCGGCTACACCCTCCCGAAAAGGGTGGCTGCTTTCCCCCGCATTGTTCACACTTCAGGATTCATTTGGGACAATAAAGCTCCTGCCCCGTGAGCGCTGGGAATTACAGTGGACAATGGGCAGGCTTTCTTAGTGGGGTCTAATGATGGAAAAAAAGAAAAATATTTATTGCTTTTGACAGTTTCACAAGGGGCAAAAATCCTTGTCGTGGCTTTAAGTTTCCACAGCTGTTGGAGGAAGGGTGGTCATATGGACTAAAACAGTTCGGCTCCTTTGTTAAGAGGCTGAGCACAAGGGCCAAGCTGTGAAATTAAAGATTAAGTTCATTAAGGTAAGATAATTGTGCTTGCATCCTTGTTGATACAGGTGTATACAGGCAGGGCCTGGCTAGCCAGACCTATTTGTTTACCTCCTGGCTTCTTGCGAGGCACGCCGGCTTGCCAGGGAGAGAGAGGTGCTGGAAAGCTCTGTTGTTTGCTCAGCCCGGGCCGGGGCCGGCGACCGGCAGCCTTTGTGCACAGCAGCCCCGGCAGGAGGGGGAGGAGGGCAGGCAATATTTGGGGGCACCACCACGCATACCTTTGCCCCGAAGGAGAAACCCGCCCCGGTTTCAGGCCGGGGTACGAGTCGGCTTCTTTCCTCGGAAGAGAAACGCCTTGAAACACCGGTGGTGTTGCTGTGAGGGAGGGGGAATTATTAATTCCCTGGAAGCTTATTTGGCATAAAAGTGTTGCTGATTATTAGTTTGCTGCCTCCGAGTGTTTGGATTCTTCGTTATTATTGTGTTAGTTGTATTGTTAACAGTTCACAAGTTCAACAGTTCCAACTAAATTGCACTATAATATTAGGGTGCCAGTGCGAAATTACTGCAGTCAATAATAAAATAAACCTTTGTGTAGGTATATAGATAGCGTCCCAAATTCGTTAAAAAAAGCCCTCATGAATTAGCACAAACATACTGCTGGAGGTTGTGACTGTTTCGGTTCAGCGGATCAATTACCTATTGTGCTCTTTCGGTGACGAAGGAGGATGATAATTCCGAGTGATTAAAAAGGCTGCAATACAGTTTCCATTTTATTTCATTAAAAAACAAGAAGCGGGCACTCGCACTAAGGAGCCTGGCGGCTCCCTTTTGCCGGTTGACTTTCCCTCGCCCGGCCGTCGCCCAGCCCAGCGTCCCGCACAGACCCACCGCCAGCGCGTCGCGCACAGCAAGGAGCCAGCCGAGGAGCAGAGTCGTCTCCAAACCTGGTGCTCGGAAGCCGTGCCTTGCGGGGCCTCTCCTGTGCGAGAGCACAGTTTAATTCACCGCTGTTTCCCCCGCGACGATGCTGCTCCTCGATGCGCTCTTCTGCCTGTTTGACGGCGCGAAGCGGTTCGCAATAGTGCGCTGCGGTTAGGACACGCATCATCTCTCCCACGCTTTTTCTTCCGCGGGTTTTGCGCAGGTCAGTGTCAACAAGTGGACGCTAACGATTTTTTAGGGATCAGGAATCCCACAGCAGTCTGTGATGTCTGTACGTCCCAGGATAGGCCTGTGCACAGAATTTAATTGCTCCACCTTGGCAAGCCGAGAGCTTCTATGCCCATTTGGGAAAAAATATATGGAAAATGCTGATGACAGAAACTCCTCAAGGACAACATCTTTTCTGCAAAGCTAAGGAGGTGCTTGTATTAACAGGCACGTGAAAAATACCAAGTTTGTTCTCCTTCAGGCTAACAGTACATTGGGCCCACTCCTGCTCACATTAAAGAACCAGTTCCATTATCTCGTGCCTGCGTCAGTCTGCTTTGCCCATATAGGTGCCTAAGGAAGAAAATAGTAGTTCAGGTTAAAAATGTGCCGAGCTATAGATATGCTAAATACTAGAAACGCTGCTCTTCTACAGAGACATCTATTTGTAAGCAAATTCTCTCTCTCTGCTCCTGGAGAATGTAAATGACATGTCAGTGGTTTTAGAAAGCAAGTCATTCAAGCAACATGCAACCTCCTTACGGCTTCTTTAAAATTGAGGATCTAGGTTTACTCTTGTGGTGTAGATAATGAATTCTGTGTGCTGGCTCGAGAGAAAAACCTGTTACATAGCTGGAATATACCTCCTATTGCAGCTAACATAACATTTCATCATTTGAACCATTTGATAATGATAAAGTTGCAGGCAGTTTCTCAAGTGTTCTTAGGTATCATTTTATATTTATTTTGGTCCTGGTAAGAACAGTCATTAGAAGGGTGCTTTCTAATGAGGTAAAACAGGTTTGATTTTTTTTTCATCTCAGTATGTTTTTCTATAAAGAGCAGTTTATTACCAAAATAACTTAAACCATTTTTAGCTAAGAGAATAACTTTAATGAAGCCTGTGAAAAACAATTTATGAAAAAAATTCCATCAAAAAAACTTACAATATAAATCTTCAGCCTCTTCTATTTTTAATGTTTTTTCATAGGCTGTTGAAAAATGCCTATTTCAATATATATTGTAAAATATAACTGAAGAGTTCCTTAAATAATCTGCCTAGAAGTCATTAAGGACAAATTAAATTCTCTTTGTTTTTCTGCATGTAGACATGGCTGAGGAAAGACAAGAACTTCCAATATTTATTAAACAGATCACAGCCTAAAAAAAGATATTTTGTTGGTGTGGGTAAAAGAAAGTGAAGAAAATTGACACTTCATCTGCGTTTCTCCATGTTTGCATGTGTACACGATAGAGGTGTTACACTATTATTTTTGAAAAATAGCCTCTCCCAAGTAAGTTCTTTTCACAAGAGTTTGCTCCCTGAAATAGTTCACGTTGCACGTGTGAGTATGTTTCTCTCTCTAACGTGTCTATGCACAGCTGTGTTATAGGCATTGATGAATGCCTGTAATACGTAAGTGTGGATATGGATGAACACAACCGTATGTGTATCTGAATACCGTATCTCTATGGGTGTATGCATATGTGTATATATTAATTTGAATACTTTGGCAAATTCATATTGCTTGAAATATATTATATGCCAGATGGATTGTTCATTACAATCTTTCCTGATCTGCATAAAAATATAACCAATCCAGTAATAATTAAAAAATTACTTTACTTTGAGATAAAGGACTTTCTGTAGCGCTGTTTCCATTTTTTCTGCTTTGCCAGCATGCTGCCATAAAAATAGTAGAATATTTTTAGAAATCCTTGACAAATCCTTTGTCTTAGGAATTATGCACTGAATTTTCACCTGTAATTAATGATTACTGTGTTGCACTTGTTCTCTGATTGACCACATCTTCTTGGAGAGTAATTCTTCCCTCAGGTATGTACATCAAATTTGGACAGTACCTGTGTTTTTGTTTGTTGAATGAAATACGGTTCATGCAGTAGTTTCTGGTTTTCTTGTTCTCTGAAGGATAAAACTGCACAGTTGCAGTCGTGTGCTAGGCACGTCTAGGGCTTATGAGAAGATTTCAATGTGAACACAGGTTGGTTTTTTTCTGGTTTATATGCCAGGTGGTTTTGACTAACCAATATATGGTGAATACTATTAAGAAATCTATGAGATTGCATTGCCCTGTGTCCTCTACAGTATGTCCTAAAATTGTAATCTTACTCGGCTCCTGAGTCCACCTCCTGTTCTCTGTGGATTAGTTATTTAGCTTGGGTATTAAGTATATCAGAAAAGCTTAATCTAAGAGTCATTATATGTGTTTTAATATTAAAATTTTTCATTGCCATATCAAATTTTAATATTCCAAAATATGTTCATCCCCTTTAACAGCATGATTAGCAAATGTTTTGCAGGGAAAATAGATAGACAGGTTCAGTATGTGGTTTTCACATAACATGTTATTCTGTCCTTCTGGAAGTAAAATGCTCAGAGCTTTTTGTATTGTTGTGCAGTATTTTTTTAAAGGATTAGGCCAACATTTCTGAAGAGTCTTGTATGGGCTAGAGAGGCTGTCACTAAGCATCCCTGCTTTTTTTGGCAAGAGAAATTAGCCTTCCTCAAGCTTCATACTGTGTTGCTGGTACCCAAATTAGCAAACATAGTTAGACTCCAGTGCAAGTCATTTTTCCTGCAAGTTATTTCCTGCAAAGTTAATGTTACAACTTTTTTTTTTTTTTTAATAAATGATCAATTCTGCATAAAAGCTCAGTTGTCAAAAACGGGAGAAGTTGCTTATTTTTTTACTATCATTGTATCCAACAGCTATTCCCTCTACCAGATCAAAAGTTTTTCCCTCCATGGTGTATGTTTACTCTGCAGGGCTACAAATTTTAAACCAGACAGCTCGGATACAGCACAGAATCTAACTGAGAAGCACAACGATCTTGCCCACTTGATCTTCCGCGGCAGGACCGCTTCCAGGAGCTAAGCCAACATGTTGCTCCACAGCACTGCCATTTTTAGTGCAGATATAACCTTAGACAAAGAGTCGTCATGCAGCCAGAAATGAAAGAATCCTTGTCTTGAAGAAGCTCTGTCCTCTCTTCTTTTGCCTGTGTTTGCTGTACTTCACAACATGTATTTGGCTTCTGTGGTTTTGGGGTCTGTTCTGAGGAGGCTTGGAACTTCAGTATTTTGAGTCATACAATGCAGAGCATGGATGCTGTTCTTCATGAAGTGGGCTGCTCTTTGCTATCTCACAACCTGTGTTATCAAACTGTACTTCTAAATAGACCCTGAAAAATACCAAAGTTTTGAGTACACTGATTAATGCTAAATATAGAGTTAACAACATCTAATTTTCTGAAGAGTCTCAGTTCTTCTGATACACTCCTGCATCATGTTGTTCCTCCCTTTTCTTGCCTTTCTGTGAAGAACTGGAGTGTGGAAAATAATGATGGTCAAAAGGGGCTCAAAGGCTACTTGAGTGAAGGCAGAGGCCAGGGACACTGTTTCCAAAGTAGGAAAAAAATCTCAGGTATTACTTAAGGTTCAGAGTAGGAGAAATAAGTCAAGGGAACTGTATGACATTAGACAAGAGAGTGGATTCAGACAGAATAAATGGAAGAAAATGAGAGGAGAAATGCTGGTGAGTATGCAGAAATTTTAGAGCACTACGGACAGGGATGATGAGTTTAAAGGCATATGGTTAGAGACAGGGAGCCAAAGGAAAGAATAAAAATGACCATGATGTTCGTTGGAAGAAGGAGAAAGAAAATTGACTTAGGGGTCGATTCAGAATGTTTTTAAGGGTACACTTGGATGTAAGTACCTAAATATCTTCACAGAAATCAGGTGGATGACTTATAGTGAAAGCCATGTGTGCACCCATGTACCCTGCTAACTGGAGCTTTTAGCGATGGCACAGATTTGAGTGAGGGTGGAGTTGGACAAGAAAAGTTTACAGTAAGTGAGACACATGGCCAGCAAATAGAAAAAGGTTAATGCAAACTAAGTGTTAAAGGTAACGTATTTCTCTTTATGTTCCAGAGCTTCCTACCAACCTTTGTTCCACACCCTCTGTACTACTTTTACATCGGACTGACAACATTCACCATTAACCTAAAACTTCAGGTCTCCTAAGTTCCAGCTCTGAGGATGTGCAATATTGTAGCTGTAATACACAACCCTTCCACTCATCGTTTGCAGTGGTTTGAGTTTACCTGAAAGATTCTTGAACAGGGAGAGGTCTTTTGGTTCTGGTAGGTCTGTGGGTGCAGCATAATATTCAAGTGTACAAACCAGGCACAGATCTTGGTGGAGCTGTAGTTCTAGGTCTTTGTTTATTATTTCCAGTTGGGATGGCATCCTACAGGCAGCAAGCAAACTCATTTTAATAGTTTGCAGTTTCCTTTTCACTGTATTTGGTTAATACCTCTCTTCCCCCACCCTTCCAGTTTCATCCTGCTACCATCACTATATTTGCTGTGCACCAAACATGTAGTTGGTGCTTCACATACAAAAGTGGAGTGTGCCTAAAGACAAAAGCTTTAAGTTCTGACACAAACACTTGCCTCTGCTCCCTTGAGATGTAAGTCAGTGGTGGATTTACCAAGATTCTTTATATAAGTGAAATTAAGCACTTCAATAAATGTTTGAGGAATCAGGACATGGGCCAAGACCTAGAAGTGGTGAGACAAATGCCATAGTAAGACCCTGAGGTTGTGGAGTAAGTTCTATGTTTTTGAGTACCTTTTTGTCATAAAGCTTCAACTATTAATGTAATGATAATACTCATATTTTCTAGCTCCAGGCTTTACTATTGACTTTCTATTGTCTCTGTAGCCCCTTGGTTCTCATGGCGACACCACTTTGCTTTTTCTGTCACCCTTCCCTTCTTTATACATCAGTCTGTGCCTGAGAGAGGCATAAGAGTTCAGGAAAGATGGTCTCTAGTGATGCTGATGAAGTGTGATGTTTGTGATGGTGTTAAAAGATGTTCCTTTTATTGCCATGGAGTCCTTTACTTCCCAAGAAACCCTCCGGTTTATTAGCTCGGTAGACGCTGGTAGGTGTTAGATGTAACGACAACCGTAGCTGTTGAATAACTCTTTTTTTTTTTAATTCCTTTAAAATTCTTACCTTTTGCTCATGAAGCAGATATATCAGCAGAGAGACGCTATTACTAGTTGAAACTTCAGTTCCCTTAGATTTTAGCAATACCCTACACACAATAAAATCTATGGAAAACATTGATTGACTTCAATAAGGCCAGGATTTTACTATCAGTATCCAATTTTTACTGTAGTTTTGGTCCTCCTTACAAATGTGTCTCCTCTGTGGAAGAGGCTTTTTGAAAAGCTTTCAGACAAGCCTTTCCGTCACCAGAGTGGCCACAGATCAAAAGCTTGCACTGCTCTGACTATGTCATAGATTTACACAGTAATATAATTAGAGAGCTGTGTTCTGCATCTGGAAATTCAACTGAGAGACTCAGTCAGACAGTGCTGAGCTCTGTCATTAAAGAAAATGCCAGCCCTTCCCCAAGTCCCAGGAAGGCAAATTAATACCAAGGCCAGAGTTGGGCAAAAATTGTAAATTTTTTTTTTCCCTGAAAATGTCATTAATTTAAAAAAAAAAAAAAAACCACAACATTTCAGCCTGATTTAGTAAGAGCACTGAGCACTACACATTCCTTAAGCTCCTGGTTTCCTGCATCCCAGCTCCCACCCAGCCAGGGCTCCCTTTTCACAGGGGCTTTTTTCCCAGCATGTTTTATACAGGGCTGATCCTTTCTGTTTGACAGGGAAAGGTAACTGTAGCCATAAACAAAAATTTTACATTTTGTAGCTCCTTTATGAATTGCCTTTTGTAGAGTGGCTAAGTTACTCTCATGTTTTTCTTCCTTAAAACAAAATAATAATTTTCCTATAGGCCAGGAAAAATAAAAGGCAAAAGTCAGACCTCAAATTTCCAGTGTTCCCATAGTGGACCAGTAGACCCCGCTACAGAAAGACTTTTCAGATGTTTTAGAAATACTTGAATTTAAAAGATAGGAAACAGAACTTTCCCCCTGACAGAGCTGGTGTGGCATCTGTAGTGAGACGTTAAGATTACTTTTGCATTATTGGTAAATTAGTATTAAAGGCACCAGCAAATCCAATAAGCAGACTCCCCGAGTCAACTGAAGCCCTGTATACCAAGTCTGAACTTGGTACTGTTGCACAGAAAAAATTGCTAATGACATTGCTGAGTATCTAAAAACAAAATAGCAGCACTGAGTGCAAAAGTGGTAGGAACATAAGTGAGACCTCATTAAAATACCTCGTCCCTTTGGCTTCCTTCTGATTGTCAGTTTTCATCACTTGAGAAAACTGCCTTTGCCTGACTTTGGTTACTAGAGCTCCCAACCTCTTGTTTCAGTGTCAGTGCTAAATATTCAGAGCCTAACCCTGGTGGCAATGCAAAGTGGAATTAATATGAGAGTTGTGTAGATCAGAACTCTTTTAAAAATATTTCCCTTGACCCTACCCACCAATCAACAAGAAAGACCATCCTAGGGAACCGCATATAGAAAATTCTATCAAAAACTGTTATTTAGACAGAAATCTGAAGTGAGGTTTTTTAGTCAAACTTCCAACTTAAATTTGGCCTCTGTGTTAGGCAGGCTTTGAGGTGGCTGGATTTAATTGTTTTTCACAGGATCAAAGCTTGCTTCCATTTATGTGATACATACATGATAGAGGAAAGGATGAAGAGTAACATTGCGGAGGTAAACATAAGTCTTAGTAAATCTTAGTAAATCTTCGCTGCTAACATTTTTTATTCCACCAAAACTAAGGAAAAAATATATTATTTATGCATATGCACATATATTTCTAATTGGGTGCAACACATTGCTCTCTTCTTCAAATTGCCAATGTGATTTTTTTGTTATTGAACCTGGGCACTTTCCCTCCGCTGTCATACCTGCTCATACTACGTCAGTTGTCAATATTTGGAGTGTTTGACATTGTGGCTGCCATTGTAAATTGAAAGATGGAACCATGGGCCAGATTGCTTTTATCTGTTATCCAGTTTTGATCTTTTCATCTGCTCTTTGCCAAGTAATGTCAGCCATGATTATTTCCAACTTGCCAAAATTCTGAACGGCTTTTAAACAGGTGACATTTTCCTATAAAAAGACTCTACCACAAGCATGTTTCTTTTTCCAGCCCCGAATGTCACCTTTTCTCCCATAATTACAGTGGTCTAAGTGACACATTTCTGGACTACTGACAGTTTTAAAGATTTGCTGTTTGTGGGTATTGCAATTACTGTGCATTACCTTCTCCCTTCTGAGAGAAGTGAAATTATTTCCATAGATGTTGCTGCCTTCACAGTTTTGCCTTTGATTTTGCACTGTTGGCTCTAGACTGGATCTAGATTTGGAAGTAGCTGGGAATAACTTAGTGTCAGGCAAATAAATAACTTTGGACTTAGCTACCGCCATCACTTAGATGAAATCTTTCCTAAACATTTTCCTTCTTGCCTGGAAAAATTTGCAAAAGCTTGTGCCCTGGGTAGAGTTTGTGGGCAAATATTTTTGTGTCTAGGGTCACTTATGGATGTTAATGACGCCTCTCATTACATTTATTCTCTTGCGTGGGTACATCTCTTGCAAGTGTCTGCCCCGTGTAAGCGCAACCTTGTGCAATGGTGCTGTATTTAGCCCACGGGCTGCTGATGATACGTGGCGTCCATATATTTCTGCTGGAATTCCACCTCTTCATGTAGAGAACGAGTAGGTTGAAAATTAAGTCAGTAAGCTGGCTAGGCAAGACTAAGTTCGTAATTTACTTGGTCTGTCTGCTGGCTTTCTATTTAACACCACAAATAACACATAGTGATCAAGAAACATTACTGACCTAGGCATCGTGCAATTTAAGTAATGCGTAGTGTAAAAAGATCTAATAGCTCCTTGTCTCATCTTCTTGTGTTTCAAAATAAACGCTGGGGAACACCAGAGACACAAACCAGAGGTCTGTCTGTGGACCCCACATCTTTTATTCTATGCATCATAGCAAACACTTCCAGGGCAGACTTACCCAAGTCTTTTACAAATTCTAAAAGGGAGATTTTCACAATTGTATTTGAACACCTAGCTACAAATCTTGATATTTCAGATTTGAATAGCAAGCTACAAAAATCTCTTTGTTAGTCTACACTGCAGACCTCTGGAACGAAAAGAAGAACTATACCATGAATTTGTAAAAAAAAAATTGACTCCTTTACTGATGACTTTTGGACAATTGTTTTTTAATTTATGCACATTTACACAATTACATCCAAAAATTACCTATATAAATTAGGAGCCTGAAACAGGAATTTAAAGAATGGAAAGAACAAGAGCAACAATAGACTTCACAGCGAGTCTCCTTTAAGTCCTCAGTATAGTCACGAAGTTAAGATACAAAAGCATTTGCAACAACAACATAGTGGGCAGAGAGTATAAAAGAGAGGCCGTGCAGCCATTAAGGCAATTAAGAAAGATTAAGATTGCTTGTGGTGGAAAGACCCATTAATCAATAGGCCAGAAATCACAGCATGTTGTAGAATATACTTCACAAAAAAAGAGAGAACAAACAGGCTAAATATATCCCATACCAAAGGTTACGGAGTTCTCATTAATGAGAAATCATATTAATCCCTCAGGTATCGCTGGCTTCATAGTTAGCTTTTCCGCTCGCGCTCGCAGGCGCAGCGCCGGTGGAATGCGCCCTACCTGATGCAGGGACCGCTGCTGAAAAAATACCTGCCCACAGTCGCGGCCACGGGCAGGTCCAGCCATATTCGTGGAGGGAAAGCAGAAGCTGACTCAGAGGGCATGGGGGGATGCTGCTCGGCGTCCTGCAGGAGCGGGGCTGTTATTACACTTACTCATTGCGAGCAGCAATGACACCCCCCCCCCCAATTCACGAATCTAAAGCTGCCGTACAAAGACGACGCGACGCCGGTCAGAAGGATGGGTAATCGACAATCCCTGCATTTGCAAAACGCCCGTGGGCACCTAATGCAAGTCTTCATGTGGTAATGAGGAGAGGAAACAAAGTGGGAGGGCTACTGCACGTGTTAAAACTTGCGCCTGAAAAAATTGAAAATTGGCTTAGACGGGCACGTAACCAGGCTGAAACCGGCTGCCGGGCGCTCAGCTTCGTCTTCAGCGGCAAGGTCACCACAGGCCCAGCTCCTGGCCTACGCGTGTTGTCTGTAGGAGCAGCTACAGGTGGGCAGAAACGGATTTGTTGACTGGTTTTGCAGACTGGTTTTGCAGAATTAGCTACAGCTGGTTGAGTTTTGGTGTTTGGGGATTTTTTTAAGCAAACGGAAAAGCACAGGTGGGAACGGGTGCTTTTTTCAGGAGGAGGTCGGTTTCAGTAATTTTTGAACCTGAAACTAACTTCTAGAACTGTTCCTCGGGAATTTTCAGCTTCTTGACTCAGAATGAATTTTTATTCACTGATTTGAGCCAATAATATGGAAAAATAATTTTAAATCATCAAAACTACTGAAGTGAAGCATTTTAATTGTCCAAACCATGCTGTTTAGGTTGATTGGTTTGCAGGCATTCTTTGATATGTGTCATTGTTTCAGGGAGGGATTTTTTTATTACTTTTAAGTTTTCTAATTGCCATTCAGATGAGGAAAATGCTTTCTTACAGAGCTAAGCATGTTTCTGGAATACATAGAAATAATGGATGAAGCATCTGAAGTGGTCTTTTGCATTCATGAGTTAAATCATTGCTTTTGGGATTGTTTTTTTATGTAGTCGGGATATGTTTTATTGGTTATTGTTACTAGATGTATTGTCAGAGGTATTGCAACAGCCAGGATGATTTGAGAAAAGGTGGTTGGTGTCGTGTTTACCTCATAGTAGTTTTGCTATTGGGTGTATAATGATAAATATGGGATAAAAACCTATTCTACTGCAGGTATTCTAGGCAATATTAGACAGCTGTTTTCCCTGATTTCCAGAGAAGTCAAGTATCTGTAGGATCTTCTTAATTTCAAGCAAGGCTGTAGGCATCTGGACTTTCTTAACCTCTATATACTTCATTTCTCTTTTTTAGTACAGAACAACTCACACAGTTCCCAGAAAAGCAAGAAAACTTAAATAACAAATCTTCCTGAAGCAGGATTGATTTTTAGGATCACTGTGAAACTTATATAAGGCACCTCTGCTCTAGCTTCTGCTAGCAAATAATTTTTTACATAGGTTCTTCGTAGTTAACAAAATGTGGTGTGGTGGCTTTTGGCTGACCAAGCAACCCTGAAGAGTTGGCGGGGAGCAATGGCTTTTTCCCATACAGCAGTCCCAGTGTGCTTTTGAAGATCTCGGAGTCTATTTTGATACCAAGTACATGTTACTGTTTTGGGAGGCAAAGGCACTCGATAGATGTCTGTTGTCTGCAATGACAGAAAAGCCTGGGGTGTCCAGGTTTCTGGATCTTTGTGCTATTTATATTCCAGTAAACAAATATTTTATTGTTGATGTGTGGATGTTCAGCTGTCACAGCAGTGCCTGAGAATATTGGCCAGTTTTTAGCTGTTGTACGTCTGTTGTCTGCTGTTCCTGTTCTATATACAATCACCTCACTCTTCTCCTATTGCAGCTTCTCAATTTTACTACATAAACACATCTTCTATCATATTGTTTATCCATGCATGGAGCAAGAAAATAATCTGACTGCACCATTCTGGACCTCTTGACATTTAGAGAGAGTTAGGATTTAGACAGACCATAGAAGGAATTGCACTATTCAAGATGCGAAGTGATTAAGATGTGAACAAGGATTTCAGCAGAAGCAAGGTCAAGGTAAAGATGAACTCAAGCAGAATTTCAGAGGCAGGAATAAGGAGAATGGGAGAGGTAGTTTAGTGCTATGAAAAAGCAGTTTATTGTTTTCAATTTTGCGCTGCTGGGATAGAAGTATAAAGGCCTTTAATATCCTTTAATTATGCAGTGCTAGTCAGAGCACAGAGGTGCCAAACACCTAGTGACACATTGCTGTAGTTTCCTTTGCCTCCCTCTAGTTTCTCTACTTCCCCCTCCTCCCAATGCTTTTCCTTATATTCTTTTGCTAGATGCTTGATTTGAATATTTTATGTATACAAATCTCTTTGTTATAACTGGCTTTTACAATTTTAATTTACTTCCATTCTCAGGAATTCAAGAACTCTTCCTGGTGTCAAAGCAGCTCTTACTCTCAATGTCTGATACCTGAGAGAAACACTTCCATGGAAATAACGTGCAGTTTCCAGGTCAGATTTGTTTTGCTTTTCCCATTATCTGTCCTCCCATAGTGACTCTTTCATATGCTGAATAGCTTGTAGGTCTGCTGGTGGAAAAACTCTGGTCCCAGCCCCTCCAGTGTACTTATGTTATGCGGAAGAAACTAGAAAGAGAAATGGCAGGGAGGGGCGGGTGAAGTGCAGATCTTTGGAAAGGGACATCCAAGGCTGATGGACCTTTCATGGTTTGACAGTGCCAGCTTTAGTAAGACTTTTTTTTTGTTTAAAATCTCAGTGCAATGCTTTTGATGCTTATATGCTAATTTCAATGTGCACATGTAGATATTAACCAAACTATTTGGCTTTTCATACTAGAGAAACCTGAACAGCTATATAATAAAATAGAAGCCCACCACTGACGTTTGCCCCATGTTTTCATTCCATCTGTTTCATCATGAGGTTCTACTTTTTCCGGTTGCCTCCTCCCACTTTCTATGGCACACTTCCTTCCACTGCATATTTCTGCATAACACTTTCTTATCTAGACAAGAGCTGTACTTCTAATAATGGAATAAGTTAAAATAAACCAACATTTCACTTGAGAAGTATGTCTTGCTCCACCATTCTGTCCATTCTTTGTGTTGTATTACTAAAGTAAATGCAATTAGTGAAAATCAATATGCTTTATGAAATCACGTCAATTCCTTGAAACATAATTTAGGAGAAAACTCTTGGTTAAAATGTCCTGGCATTGTCAAAACATCTTGTTTTCATGTCTTCGAGAATATAGTCGTTTCACTTTCCTCTTGCCAGACTTTTTTCTTTTGAATGTCTTTAAAGATTGTCTTCGGCACTGTAGCATGATGTAAAAATAAAAAGTTACTATTTAATGAAACAACTTAACTAACTGAAAGTAAAACTTACCTTTTTTTATTTTTGGTGCCCCAAACCTTAAAAAAGTTTAGGCGTTTTCTCTTGGTTGGAGTTTTAAAGCCCCTTATAACACGAGACCTCTAAAACCTCTGCAAAATGGATTTTTCATTTTCTTTGTGGCTTTCATTGGCTCTGGGCACCTGCAACAAGAGGGAAAGAATTTTTGAGTCCAAGTTCCTGATCTCATATCCTCCTTCAGGTTAAGCACCCTCACTGATTACCACTGCTCCGTTTAAACAGGAGGGAGGCAACCTCTTCACAAGCCAAATGCCGTTTAGGGCTCTTAGGGTGGATGCAGTCGCTGTGTTGATGAGAGGCAGCGCAGGCAGCACCAAGTTACCCTTTCACGTAAGCATGCGCTATCCTGAGTCTTGTTAATGGGGGAAGAAAGGTACCTCCCACTCAACTCCCTCCCCCACTGATAAATTGCCGGCACAGCTTTAAGTCAAGAACCTTAAATGCCACCAGGGAACTGGTTGGTGGCCAGTATAGACCCCAGTGAGACAAACTGTTTTGTAAACCTGTCACATTGCAACAATTTCAGCTTCTGACTAGGTAGGCTACTTCGAATTAGAGATGATGAAGGCATACACAATGGTAATGTGCTTCATGCTTGAGAGAAGAGCTTGCACCACAGAGCTAAGAACAGGAACTTACGTTTTAAGACTAAGAATGGTTAAAAAGATGTTCAGCTTTCCTTTGCTCCCTCCCAGTTTTCCACTAGCTTAAAACCTAACCACACAGCCAGGCTGCCAGCACAAATAACAAAGAGCTTATCTTCTTTGACAAAGAGCAAGCCAGGCCACACTTCTCATCCCCTTCCACAACATCCAACTCTTCTCGCCTACATGAAGTTCATCCAGTGAGCTGTTACGCATGTGCAATCCTCCTCTGGGTGCCACTCCTTCAAGCAGAATGGAAGTGGAGCTGGACATGAGAAGTGCTTCAAAAAATTGTGAATTTTGCTGTTATCCATTAGATGTCGAACACGGGGCAGGTACTTTTATAACATCTGTGAGAACTGCAAAGAAAATGAACTATTGCTCCAAATAGTACCTTAGTGACATTCACCAGGAATGTCTGGTGAATGGGCCTGCTCATTTTCATTACATTTTTCCAAGAAATAGATTATTTTAAAATTACAGTCATATCCATCTTGATTGTAAATACCACCTCCTCCTTCCAGACATTTAACCCACTAGTAGGCTTTACCTGCTGACTTGGTCAATAACAGTAGCCAACATTTGGTATCACTCTATCTTCTCTGTCATATAAAAAGGTCATTCCCATTCTGATTATTTTGCTAGTTTCTAGTGCCAGACAATATTGATAATTCTCTTTGGGGGGTTGTTTAACGGGATGACCTTAACAAGAATAAAGCAGCTGGATATGGGCTTTTTTTAACATTGCATTTATTTCCAAAAACATAAAAATTATCTGTTCTGAACTGTACGTTTTTTTAGTGTTTTGTCCATGTGTTTTCCATAGATCAGTTAAATTTTTTCACATAGACTTTACATTTTGTATTTAAGCCTCTCATGGAAGAGGTGACAGACATAGTGGACTTTCAAAAACTTAAACAGTCTCCACCACAATGTCACGCACTTACATCTCCAGTTCAGAAGGTGCTTTATGTAAATGTGAGCAGAGCAGCAGTCATACTGATGTACTTGAAGTTAGACATGTCTTGAGCACATCAGATTCGTTCATGTTTGAAGTTTCTGTGAAACTTTCCTCTCAAGTTTCTTATAGTAAATTTCTGGTTTCTAATGATTAAAGTATGAGTAATTATGCAATACAATTTGGTAAATAAATTGACTATATTGATGTAAGCAGGCATTATGAAAGCTAAGATACATGGGAAATGAAAACAAACCTAAAAAGACAGTTCACTCTCAGTTATACAATGAAAAATGTCATTATGCATTGTTCATTGACCAATATTTTTATAGCAAATGAGGCATAAAGAAATTGTACACAAGAACAGTGCTGGTAAAAAAAAAATCAAAAGAATCCCACACTAGATGTGACATTGTGAAATACTGTAGCTTTTTGAGCTCCACATGTATATTTATCTGACTACTGTTTGTATAACTTAAAACATCAAAGAATAAAAGGTTGATATGCACAGCAGAGGTAGCTTTCCTGAGATGTTTTACCTCTTGATGCACAGGCAATCTAAATATTAATATTCATCATGTTCTAATTTCCTTATTCCTATGCCAAGCTCAGAACCACTTAGAATTAAGACTCTTCTGTTTTGCTGCTATTACATATTGTTTTGTCTGATTTCATTTCAGCTTGTACAGTTCCACCTAAATAAGCAACTGTGCATGATTGCTTTCCAGCTTCAAACTGTGACGTGTGGAGGAAATAAAATTCCCGACGCATTTCTGGTAAAAGATGACATCTGCATGTCCATTTTAACATATGATTGGAAACTTATTACCCAAAAATCCCAGTCTTGCAATCAGATCTGTGTAGTTCCTGTTGCCCTTTTTCTGTATCTTTTTAAAAACTTCTGTAAGGCATCCTGACCCCTTGATGAAAGTTATTATTGTCTTCAACATATCCCAGTTTTTATTCACAGTATTTATGTAGATCCTTTCTTTTTTTCTTTTGCTGTTCAGCATCTTGGCTTCCAGAGATACATAAGTTCTTATCTTTCCATGTAGAATCTGTGGAACAGAATTTGTTGTAGGCAGTGAGAAAATCAAACTTGATAATCACTGAGAGATTCAAAGTATTTCCATAAGTCATGATGCTTCTCCAAAGGATTTCACTGATGAAGGGGGCTGAAGCTCCATCTGGATAGACAGTATTAAAACCATGTCATTGTAAAATGACATAATTCAAAGAAATTTTATAAACCAGCAATACCACTATAAGAATTGCAACAGAATTGCCAATATCTGGAGGAGTCCACAGTCTGGATCTAAAGACCTTAGAAACCATACATATTCTGGTGAAGGTTGTGAGGCCATGATGAGAAATATTCTGCCTAAAGTCTCTTGGGACTTCAGACTCGGGACTTCTTGCTATTAAATCCTATTTTGGGGGGATGGTACAGAGACGTGTTTCAAATGCCTTCGTAACGGTGTATTTTACCGGAGTCAGTAGCACAGATTGACTAACGTGTTTTTCAGCACAAAAAAAAATCCCTATCCATGTAGATAAAAAAATCCTGCCCAGTTCTTAATGATAGAGAAATGAATCTTCTATGTCTGGTGCTAGCAAAACTTCATATACTGGTGCTCACACTTTTTTTTTCCTTTTTTGTAATTAATTTTCCAAATCTAAAACAGTAAAGAGAAAAGGAATTTTGCTCCTGAATTCGAGCACAACCGGGTGTTATCCAGAGGCTAAATTCTTTTCCTGCTTAACATAAGAACATAAGAAGAACATAAGAGGCATACTGGTTCAGAACAAAGGTCAGTGTAGCCCAATATCCTGGCTCCAACAATAGCCATAAGTGGGTATGCAGGGAAGAGCGGAGAACCAGTCCCGCAAATCTGATGACTCCCCCTCAGTATTCTCCCAGCTCTCAGCTACTCGCAGCTGAAGAATTTCCTGAAATGGGTGTAGTTCTGAAGTATTTAAAAACCCTCTATACATTTCTGTTCTGTGGTCTTGCCCAATCTCCTCTTGAGGCTATGACAACTTACAGTATCTACAAACTGATGCCAAGTGGGAGCTGAGCTCCTGGATTTTATAGTAAAAAGTGATTAATGTCATTAGGGACTCAAGGATAATACTTTCTCTGCATCTTCATTAATACAATAGTTCTAGATTTACAGGTTTATGATGAGAAGAAGTGAGGATATGTTCAAAATATTCACATTTTCTTTAAAATATCTATGCAAGCGTTGTGATGTGAGACAAAAAAAAAGACAGTGGGTTTTGGCAGGGTAGGACAGTAATAAACTGTTGATAAAAGAGTAGCCTGTGGGCTGAATGAGGAGATACTTAAACTGTTCAGGCAGCGTGCTAGAGGCAAATAAATAGGTGATTGCCTTTGAATTATGCAGTTCTGAATAAGAGAAGAATAACTGACAGAAGCCCATGGACATTTTTCAACCTTGCCGAGGAGTAGGCAGACATGAAATTATATACCCGTTCAGTGGCAAATTCCAGTTAGATTGCTCTCAGACCAGATTACAATAGATTCTTGCATCTGTCTTCCTCGATTCTTCAAACATTTCCTTTTTGCTTTTTTTTTCCCAGTGAAATTTACCCATTGTTTATAATAATATAGATTAACTTTCTGAGATCATGCCACTCATTTACTTTTCCCCATATTTGGCAAATATGCAAAATTAACCAAATGCAGAGATATATACAACAAATCTTCCTGACTGTAAGTGCTTGCAAACAACAAAGTTACTTGAATATTCTCATGACGGGGCTTGTATAAGGACCTACGTTGCCAGACAGAGTGAACCTTTTATTTTCTGTGCTTACTGTAACCAGGCGTATCTCCTGCTGTTCTGAATCACTAGGTTCGAATCATTGGCTTCCAAGGATCCTGTAGTTGGAAATGTTGAAGACAGAAAAACTCTAATGGGTCATTTTGGACAGCCTCCTGCCAGGACATGATTATTCCCTCCAGAGCTGTGTTAGTGCTTGAAGAACAGCAACACTGTCCACAAACATAGACAAGCAGAAAGAAGATACTGGTGAATGTGGTCAGCAGATACCTTCCTCTGTAGCCTGTGCTTTTATTCCATGTTGCCTTTAATTTTATTCCTCGCGTTGAGAAGACAGGAAAAGGAAGCTCCAGGAGAAACCACACTGCTGAATTTACGAATTTCTGTTGGCTTCATTGTGTCTGAGTAGTGAGGAGTACTCTAACCACTCTAACCAAATGTTTCTCAGACATCTGCACATTTTCTCTAACATGTTGTGGGATTTTTTTTCTATGAGTGTATGTATGGATTTTGTAGGGTGGGAGATGTTTTGTTACCTGTTACTAGGTTTGGTGTATCCCTCAAAGGATGTCTTATTTTATCAACAGATCAGTTTTCTCCTGGTCCTGGTAACTTGTAAGTCCACACTGACATCATCTGATCACACACCTGGCTATTTTTCCAATAAGAAGTTTTAGTAAGATTGTTTCAGTCAGGGTGAGGTCTATAATCTTAATTTCTGGGAGCAGTAGAGTAATTTTCTGGAGTGATGGTAAACATCTTTGTTAGCTGAACAAAGTGTCAAACACGCTGGAGAAATTTTTAAACCAACCTGTAAAAGGGTGTTAGAACCCCTCTGTAGTCAGTAAAATCTTCTGATGGGGTGAGACCCACATGAGGGAAGGGGATTGTCAGTGCTGGTCTTTAGTGTTCTCTTTTAATGAAATTTTCCAAGCGTTTAGTATCAACATTCTCGATCTGCAAGTCCTCAAGAGTCCTTAATGGTTTCTGCCTATGCCCACGGCAGTAGCTATGAATGTTTTTATCTAATCTACTTGGTGATGAAGCTGTATTCAATTTCATCTCGTGATTAGATCGCTGCAATGCACCTACATCCAGTTACACCATGAGACCGGAGCCAAACTTCAGCTGTGGTTTATTTGTGAAGGGGTGTTTTATGAGCAGCCTGCAATGTCTCCACTCTATGACCTGAAAAGAATTTTTTACTGTGGTTTTCCCCTTAAATAGTTATAATCCTTGCTAGAGAAGCCATATCCATTTTTGTGTGATTCTGTGTCAGTGAAAATGAGCTGATGTGCCTTGAGGGATCAGAAATGTGTCAACCTTGACTCTGATAGATGGCTCCTCGGCTGGTGGAGCTGTGCATCTTATAGCCTCTGCGGAGCTGTAGGCTCTCAGGTGACACTGTAAAGCTCAAGTTTACCCAAACTTTGGGAAGAGCGGGGACATGCCAATAGGGTATGATGACAACAAGGCATTTTTATGTTTTGAACTGTGAGGATTTTAGAGTATCTTTGCTCTGATGATAGTCAGTGATGACTGAATATGAGACATTAGGTATACTTTTATATTCTGAAACAATGACACAGCCCAACCACAAATCCTTCTCAAAAACCAATTTCTCCATTCCACCTGTGTTACACCTAATATGCATGGGGTTATACTTTCAAGTATGTACATAAATTATTCTTGACGAAAATCAAAATGTATGTGTGTACGTATGTTGCTAGCTAGCAAGGTTTTGTAGTTCTCCAATTCCAGTTTCAAACAAATTTATTGTAGTAGGTAATATTTAAGACTGAGTGGTCTATTTTCTACATCTTCCCTTTGCTGCTTCCCTGGCAAAACATGAGAGAGATATGTGGAGCATAACTTCTAGGGGCTCATGGCCAAGAAAAAGTTGTTTCTCTATATAAAAATACCTCCTTCCCCTGTGACAGTCTCAGAAGGAAACAGATTTTCTATGGTTGGTTAAAGAGCTACATGTCTCACATTAAAACTATCAGCCTTTTAATTTAGGAAAACATCTCAATTCAGGACATTTTGTTTCCCCCTCCTGAATTGAACTTAGCTATGAATGGGACTTAGGTACCTGGTGTCCTGAAATGAAATATTTTCCTCAGTTGGAGCCCAGGTAGGGTGGAGTAACAGGATGGATGGGGCAAATGTGCTGGTGGCTCGGGAGGTGTGCAGAGAGGAGGATAATTTTACTGCAGCTCTAAGAGAACCTATGGAGCCCATCTGGAGCCCACTGCTGTCAGCGGCAGAAGTGCCCGCTCATCCAGCAGGAGCAGGCTCAGGCCCCGTGTTTGTAAAATGTAGGCTCATTATCCCCAGGTTTCTTACACAAAGGCAATTACTGTAATATTTTATATGACTTTTCTCTGAACTGACTATTCTTCTTATTTGTTGAGCAGAATTGCCCGGTCTTCTCCTTGATGCATTTACACAAAGTACCTTTTCTTTTTCATGTCTTTCTAGGTAGGATTTTCTGTCAGCATGATTTATTTGGGAAATAGTACATGACACTGGTGGATCTTCCCCTTTCCTTTCTTTTTCTGATGGAAAACACCTGCAGCACAGAACAGCCCTTGGAAAAGCCGAGTAAGAGCATATGTGCTGCAGTAGCAAATATATTCTAGTGTACACCGAGCAGCATAAATATGTAAATATTTTACAACATGTGTACTTACATATCCTACCTTTTTTTTTTTCTTGCAGAGCACACACTTAACATACGCACATCAAGTTACACGTCTGGTATAGTGGCAGCAGAGTCTGCTCTGTTAATAATAATACTGAATATGTAAATCCCCCCACTTTTTATAAACATTGCTTTAGGTTGCATTTACTGTAAACAAAGATGTATTTTTGGGGGCAGTTGGTTTGAGTTTATTGTTTATGTAAATCTCTCAGAATGTGACATAGCCAGATAGCTTCCTATGTTGTGCTGATCCACATTTTAGGCCAGCAGCCAAAGTATTTTATCTTTTACTTCATTATAGTGATCTTCCAATTAGCTGTGGTCTGTAATACCCTGATTTTGGTGGCAGTGGTTTGGGGAGGATTGTTTGATAGTTCTGCTCGAGAGGCAAAATGAGGGGCCTTATTATAGAAAGTGCAGAGGTTGTGCAGTAGCTGAGTTCTGTTGCAAAGTTTGCCGATAAGGGAAAACTGGCCCTTGAGCATCCATTCTATTCTGTATATTAACACTTCTAATCTGCACTGCTGATAAAACTGCAAGCCATTTGCCTTTGGAGGAATTAGTTCTGCCTCACTTGTGTAACCAGGCGATGGTGATTAACCTTTAAACTGTCCAATATTCTCAGCAGACTCCTGCTCCAGATTAGAAACTATTTAGTTATGACCAACTAAATTAACAACATTCCCTCCTCTGAAGAATAAGATTTGGAAGGTATGCATTTTAAGGTGGAATGTGGATAATGTCCTTATTTATTCAGCAATTTTGCTACATAAAATGTATTTGTCATTTAAGAAGAAAAAGAAAGGAGAGAGGGAGATTGATTTCAGGTTGAAACAATCTACAATTAGTTATGTCCAGGAAGCTTTTTGGCTGAATTTGGCTTGGGGTGCTGCTTTAGACGGCTGAGACCTGTTTCTGACTTTTGGTTCTTAGATAAAACTTACGGTGCTGGGGATAAAATGAGCAGGATGGTGCTCTGGTATGGGCAGCAGTTTAGGAAAAAGATTTCCTTCCTGTGAAAGGAAAGACAATTATCTCAATTCTTCGGCAGAGTAATTTTTGGAAGTTTACTAGCCTTCCTGTCACAATCAGGCAAAACAAAAGGTCTTGCACGTGGTGGTTACAGACCGACATATCCAATGGACTTTAGCTGCTGTGATAACCTAGCACCGTACCATTGTATCTACATATTTTAAATGTGTAATTTATCAATTGAAACATACCCTTCAATACATGTGCCATAAAAGAAAAGAGCAAGGGCAATTATGTAATAGTATAGTGTTTGTCTGACGTGCCTGAAATCCCCATATTGTTATTCCTAACTGAATAACAAACACAAAATCCCTGTTAGCAATATTTTCCGTTTTACCAGTTTTATATTAGCTGCCTCCTTAAAAATTGCTAATCTAGATACTACATTAGTAGGATGTCAGTCAAACTGCAATCCACAGTGAAGCCTTCTTCATATACCAATTTAAATCATTCATGGTCCTTTCTTTGGCATTATTCAAAAGATCATAATAATTTTCTTGTGCCCACAGCACAAAAAAATCAATTATTTCCCCACAAAGACTTGAAAGTACTTAGCGAGTGCTGTAAGAAAAGCTGAGGGTTATATCAAATTGAAATTGCACTCATTACACACAACACAATTAGTTGCCACTAGTCTGGCCGGTGCTTTAATTCTGAATGGCATATCTTTATTATTACAGAAACAAGCATGCAAATGGCATTGTTCAGGATTTGCAGAAATCAATAGGATATAGTGCTGTGTGTTTGGTGGCCACTGTCACTCAGTCTGCTGTGGATTTGAGATAATGTGTGTATTTGAATTAATGAAGGGAACGTGAGACATCATAAGTGACACCCAAATAAAAGAAATGGGTACATGATATTTGTAATTATTCTACTTGTGTTTTTGTTGTAAATACTTGTGCTTTTTGTTTTTTAATCAAAGGATTAATTGCATTTTAATAAGGCATTATGATTTTCAGAGCTTTAGTTAATTAAAACTTGTAGTATATAATTATGAAGTGATGCTGAGATTTGTCTAAAGATCACCCATACATTTAGAATATGTATATTTTTCCTTGTTAAGCAGTTGCTACATTTTGGAGGGAGGATGAATTGTATTAAATGTTTGAAAGATGATGACAGTTCCAAATGGATTTCTATAAATGGCAGCTAGGAGTGTAGCTTATGTTGTTGGTCAAATTTAAGTGGAGGAACTACTGGGGTTGGAAACACTTTTTGGCTGTAGTGCTGGAGCATTCATTTGCACAAATGTTAGCTTTCAGCCACAGGAATAAGAACAGATGTATTTGTTCAATGTATCATATCATTCCGCCCGTTAAGTCCCAGTGAAATTACTGCAGTTTGAAATTCTGAGTACAGACCATAAACACTCACTGGTGGTACATGGTGAGGATTATTTTCCATGTGACAAAAGGAGTTTAAGAGGAGGGAGAAGGTAGGTGTGCATGCATGCGTGCGTGTGTGTGTGTACAGACAACTTTATGTATCGACTCGTTTCCCTAATAGAGATGAATATTCCTGGTACAAAGCTTTAATCACTCACAATCTAACCTGGGACATTTGTATATATTTTAAAAGACTGTTTCCTGTGGGAGTATATTATGTATGGATTGATAGACTAATTGCTAGATAGATAAAACAGAGTTCGAGTAAAACAGTATTCGAAAGTTAAAATCATAATGTTACAAATGAAGCTTTCTTTTGGCAGTATTAAAAAAAAAACCCCACTCCTCTTATTTCTATTCCATTCCTTTTATAAGTGTATATTGGAAATTAAAATTAATTTTGCTCTTTTTTTTTTAACATAAAGAGAGGAAAATATTGCTTTACTGTTTAATGGTGATGGGGTATTTTTAATCTCCTGTCAACTATAAAATTAAATACATGTTTATGCAGAAAAGTCCAGCACAGTCATATATTCCTATCACATAGCCCCATGAACTAGAAAGGGTTTCTAGCGTTGTCTCTTGAAGGAAGGGTCTTAAATTAGACCTCAGCATTTCCTGCATGGAAGCTTGGCTCTTGCAATGCATGAATATTTATTTATTTATTACATTGCACCCTGGCTTGCAGATACTTTTTGAGGCAAACCCACTCAAGAGCTTAAAATGTTCCATGCAAGGTGGGGAGGTGAAGCCTGAAGAGAGGGCAAAAGAAAGAACAAGAATTCTCAAAAATTTACGTTGACTTCAGCACTCAAAACAGGATTTTATTAGGTATCTATAAATGGATTTTAAGTAGGATTTTCCCTTGTTTTCTCCCAAAGCTGGTTTAAAATCTAATATTATTAGATTGGTCACAGCCTTCATATTTTAACTGTCAAGCCCGAAGCCTGAAAGGTGATTCATTCAAAGCTTGCTAAAATATTTGCTCAGCAGCACAATAGTGTGTGATGGAAAATAAACTCCTCTGGAGCATCTCACCCTATCAGCCATGGCCTGCAGCAGGAAAAGAATGAGGGAAGGTCAGTCAATTATGTGTGGTAATCACCGTAAGCATATTATCTGAGACACAGATGTCTTCCCTGACCCCACACGACATAGCTATTAACCCCACAGTAGTATAAAAACGGGGAGGAGGAGGAGCCGGTCCCCTAGGTAAACCAGACCTTTTCAGTCACGGCTTGTCCAGCAGCTCGGCGGAGTTGCGGCGGCGAGGGCGCGGTTTCGGGGAGTCGGCCCCGCGCACGGCGGGCGGCGCGGCCGCCTCTCCTCTTGGGGGACCTTTCTATAGACCTAGTCATGTGAGATAAATGGTTGCATCGTCGGAAAAATGAGACTGGCAAATTGACTCGCGAGGTATTTCGGGAGCGTAAACGGCCCTGGAACGCCGGGTGCTGCCCGTGTTTTTATGGCGACAACTTCTGCGTTCCTGAGTACACTCACACAGTTGATGCATTAGTGCTGATAAAGTATAATACCACTATCATGCAATTGTCTAATGCTTCTAGAAAACAGAGATGATTTTCTCATTACACCCAGTAATGTGCTGATTACCACATACGGCTCCTTTTGAGTTCAAGTTCCTTCCATATTTACTCCAGAAAAACGATCAGCTGCTTATTCAAGTGAAAGGGATTTTTTCAGTGCGATTGTTCAGACACATCAAGTAAGCAAAGCAGATTTTTAAACTGGCTATTTAAACTCTTGAAGTTGAAAAGTTTGCATGTAAAATTCTGTTGCTGTGTAGGAAACATGCCTTAGTAAGATATGCAGTACCCCTCACCAGCTCTAAGCTTTCTAACACCAAGCGTTAGCCCTGAGAGTAGGGCTGTTTATTTCTTGTAGCCTTCAGAAAATTTTTTCTTTAGGTGATGCTTTGTTACCTTTTGGGAGGCCATTTTCTGTGTTCCTACCAAAAAGGTGAATGACCATTAGGCAATGTAAGCTATCGAGGTGCTGTACAACATGCAACGCAAAAGCGTCCACAACTGACAAGATTTGTGTTTTTTCTCCTTTTTAAATAATTGATTGTGATGTCAGTCCGGTCTTGTGGCATCCATGTAACAGATCAGACTGGGCCGGGTGAATACCAGAGCGGGAAGGGAACCCTTGGCTCGTGAGATTTGCCACAGAATGTAACACAGCAATCCCCGGGTTTCCTTTCTGACTAAAGGAATTACTAAAAGATGTTCTCTTTGATACTGTCTCCTTTCCCAGGGTTCGTCACCGTGTGAGCGGACATTTGCATTCATTGCTGAGCGACAGGTTACAGGCAAGGACAGTGCTGGGCTGAGCACTGGGATAAGCCTAACCACCAAACTCCCAGGAAAGGAAAAGCTGGTAGAGAGACGGGGTTTTGCTGCGGTGCAGAGAGAGCACAGGTTGCCTCTGCCACCGAGCGCAGGGGTGACCTGAAAGCGGATGAAGAGGTTGATGGAGATGAAATGCTGGGATAGCTGGGCTGAAGGGGGTGTGGCAGGTTCCCATCACAGCCACTGCTGACCACGTACAGCCAGAGTCCGAAGAAGAGATTTGCGCCATCCTCCCCATGAGTAAATCCCCTGTGGGAGCCTCGGCTATGTGCAAAGATATCGTTTGCACTTCCTCCTATTATTGCGGTCAGTCTTGAGTTTTGGTCCTCTTGTATTGCCTTATTAAACTTCCATCCTACTGTCATTTTAGCCCTATGCCTAAATGTTGCTGAGTAACCGCCTGTGTCAAATACTTTCTCCGCCAGGAGAGAATCTTGCATCAGTCACCCATTGTGACGTCCAGATTAGATACCGTAATGTGCTGGACATGGGACTATGCTTTACTTCTATCTGGAAACTGCAGCTGATACAGGATTTGGCAGACTACTTGTTAAGCAGCGTCTTTTCCTCGAGCATATTAAAGCAGCCCTGAACAACTTGTACAGTTCGTTTACTGGTCTCGGGGCTGATTTTTAAATGTTGGAGATTTAGGGTTTTTTGGATTTTACCTTTTAGCTCTAAATCCTACCTGTTTGAGGGAGCAACTCTGATGAAGTACACATTGGTCCGTTTGCAAACACTGAATCACAGAATCACAGAATCACAGAATCACAGAATCACTAGGTTGGAAAGGACCTTTAAGATCATCAAGTCCAACCATTAATCCAGAACCACCATGTCCCCTAAACCATGTCCTGAAGCGCCACATCCACACGTTTTTTGAACACTTCCAGGGATGGCGACTCCACCACCTCCCTGGGCAGCCTGTTCCAATGCCTGACCACCCTCTCAGTGAAGAAATTTTTCCTAATATCCAATCTAAACCTCCCCTGGCGCAACTTGAGGCCATTTCCTCTTGTCCTATCACTAGTTACTTGGGAGAAGAGACCAACACCCTCATCGCCACAACCCCCTTTCAGGTAGTTGTAGAGAGCGATAAGGTCTCCTCTCAGCCTCCTCTTCTCCAGACTAAACAACCCCAGTTCCCTCAGCCGCTCCTCATAAGACTTGTGCTCCAGACCCCTCACCAGCTTCGTTGCCCTTCTCTGGACACGCTCCAGCACCTCAACATCCTTCTTGTAGTGAGGGGCCCAAAACTGAACACAGTATTCAAGGTGCGGCCTCACCAGTGCCGAGTACAGGGGCACAATCACTTCCCTACTCCTGCTGGCCACACTATTCCTGATACAGGCCAGGACGCTGTTGGCCTTCTTGGCCACCTGGGCACACTGCCGGCTCATATTCAGCCGGCTGTCAACCAGCACCCCCAGGTCCCTTTCCGCCGGGCTGCTCTCCAGCCACTCCTCCCCAAGCCTGTAGCATTGCATGGGGTTGTTGTGGCCAAAGTGCAGGACCCAGCCCTTGGCCTTATTAAACCTCATACAGTTGGCCTCTGCCCATCGATCCAGCCTGTCCAGATCCCTCTGCAGAGCACTCCTACCCTCCAGCAGATCAACACTCCCACCCAGCTTGGTGTCATCTGCAAACTTACTGAGGGAGCACTCGATCCCCTCATCCAGATCATCTATAAAGATATTGAACAAGACTGGCCCCAGAACCGAGCCCTGGGGAACACCACTCGTGACCGGCCGCCAGCCGGATTTAACGCCATTCACCACAACTCTCTGTAGGCTGTAAGGCTGTAAGTTAAGACCTTACCCCCGAAAGAGAGCGAGCAGTGCACACCTGGAACTTTAGCAAGATGCGGTTTCTACAAGGCTCTTTTATTATGTTTTCCGCGGGGCCAAATAAAAGCCAAATTCTCACGATCGCTCGCGTAAGTAGAAATCAGGAGTAATGCTATTTAAATAATATGTAATTAGGCTAGAGTGAATGAGAATGGGACTTGGGCCCAATTGATTATATATTTCAGGTCAGTTGAAATAATGGAACAGCCTTTTCTGTCTCAGCTTAATGCAGTGGTTCTGAAGAGTTCATCACCTGCTCTTGGCTCTCTTTCCTATTTCCAGCTGATAAATCATCTTTAATGTGTTTCCTAATATTACTTTTCCATGTAGAGCACTGGTTATAGTTCTATGTGACAGCAACGGTGGGGGGGAGGGGGGAGCAGGCAATAATTTCACTGACACAGAAATTACTCTAAAAATACATTAATGTGTCTTAAGTATAACTGACATACTTTGAAATATATATTGCCTATGGGAAAAATTAAATTTTGCTAATGAAAACTAGAGGTAGGCAGAACGTCCATAGCATCATTCCTGGATACGTATTAAATAGTAGTGATGGTTTTGATAGATATATTTGTAAAATATATTCAAATTTCACATGTAGAAATCGTGTCTTATTCAGTCATGTTTTGTCAGTTAACCTTTTCTTATGTGATAGTTTGTCTTTCTAGAGGAAATATTTATAAAACCCATAGTAATTTTAAATACACAATTTACCGTGTTAATATTTGTAACTTATCACATGCTCTTCAGTTCCTCCTTGTTGATATTCTGTTAACCTTATATGTCACAGCAAAAGCAAAACATTTTCCATAAGGCTGTGGGAAGTCAGTATTTCAATTGGCTTGTCTTCTTTAAATTTTGTCCTAATTATAAATAAACATGGCCAGTACATTTTTTTTTTTTAAATACCTTGCACTATGGTTTTATCATGGGCCTAAATCCATCTCCTGAATTATGAGAGCAATCTGATAATTGTTCAGTTTTATTCATCCAGTTAAAACTATAGCTCCTTGACATGCCAAGAAGCCCAAAAGTACTAATTTCTCCATGGTACAGAAGGAAAATAGATCTCTATCGCTTGATAAGTATACTGCTTGCAGGGAAACTAGTCATTTACATGTGATGACTTAAGCATGAGAAACTGCACATATAAATTGCATTTGGTATGCATGTTTGACCACTTCACCTGCACACTGCAAACCACTCCATCTGCATCATTGCTAGCCTTGCTGAGAAGCTTCAAAGAGCTGCAGCTGAAAATACACCACGAAACATGGTGTCCTGCCACTCTCACCTACTGCACTAGTTTGAAGGACAACATAAAGACAGGTCAAGTTTGGCTCAGTAACAGATAAGCTGCATCTTCACCTGCCTTTTTTTTTTTTAATGTAGTTTCGGCTTCCAAATAGTTTAGTTGCTTTTAAGAAGACTGATGTAGCTCCATATGTCAAGACCTGCAAAAAAAGATTGTCGTGGTTTAGCCCCCGCCAGCAGCTAAGCACCACGCAGCCGCTCACTCACTGAATTGTCTCGCTGAAACCAGGACAAAGATATTTTCCGTAAATGCTAGAGTATGGTGATGAAAAGGTTTTATGCAGATTACAGTGGTGTTTGCACGAAGTTTCCAAACACCAGAGAGGAGGAAAATTTCATATGTAGTTTTTTGTATTGGGTCCTGCAGGAGATACAAAGCATTTTATAGGTGAGATGTCCCAAACCAAACCCAAAGTTATGTTGCCTTTACCTACCGTGTAAGCAGCAGTTTGCTTCTGCAAACTGATGTTTACAATTTTATTAAAGGTCTGGGAACCTTTAGGAAATGCACTGATAATTACTAAACATCGAGGTCTGTATTTAGACAAGGTTAAATATAGGTGTAAACTCAAAAATATGTCTTTGCACCAACCCAACTTTTCTCTGTATTAAACATTTCTGCCTACATCTGTCAAATTATTTGAGTCAAAATGAATTTTCAGTATGCCTTTAAGTTAAAGGGTAAAAGGGTTAAGTTGCTGTCATACCAGCCATGTGCTGCCCCTTCCATTTTCATGAGTAAATCTCACCTGTGTTCTCATCTACAAACTTCTATCTCAGGAGGAAAAGAACGGCTTGGGTATAAGAACCAGGAGTAATTTTTTATCTCCTACTGATCTGTAATCAAGCACAGTAAATACAAACACTTGGTCCGAACCTCCTGTGATATTTAACAAGATTTTGATTGTGAGTCAGACTCAAAGTACCCAAATTTTTTCTGCGAAAATTTTCCACTATTAGCCAATAGAGCATTTCAAGTGAAGTGGATACAAAGTGTACTTAAGTCTACAAAAAAAAGTCAGGTTTTTGACATGGTTCATGTGGGTTTTGAGGAAAATATTGACAGAAGAAATTGTATTGTTCTGTCTGGTAAGCAGTAGGGACTGGAGTACCTCCAGGTAATAACTGACCTCAGAGATTTCAGGTAACTTTCTTCTTTGCCTGCTAAAAGTTAGGCAGAAACAATGAACTGGGAAACTTCAAGCTCTAACACAATCTGAGATAAGAAAAACCAAATACTCACTTCCAGGACTGGTCAGTGCCCGGTGATGGCAGAAGCTGTTTACTACTTTTGAAGAGGTCTTCAATATTAGCTACATAAGTGATGATCTTGCAAAGGGTACAAACCTACAGAAGGAGAAGTCTGGAAGAGAAAGCTTAGGAAGAAGAACAGTGGTTTTGCTCTGCTGTTTCCCGTCTGACACTGTCCAAGAAACAGTGAATTGGAATGCCAGTCCTGCAGGCTCTTGAGTGAAGCTGAGAACTGTACAAAGAGACTGGCTTTGGACTTTGATTTAAGGTCTGAAGTGTCAAGGTACTGAGCATTTTGCAGAAGATGCCCAATAGTTTTTATTGACCTCTGTTGTGCTCAAAATCTTGCGCAATACTGCTCCCAGAGCTCCGAGTGACTAAATCCTCTTCATCACAAATGTTGCTTGTTGCTGTCATCTAAGCCTGTTTAAATCCCTTGTGCCATGTGTTTTTGGCACTAGTGCTGCACACATGCTGGGCTTAATATTCTGTAGGGTACAGGAGCCAACACTGTGCTCTTGCAAGCCAGCATATTGGCCATCTTGTTGTCCCATCATGGATTCTCACTTCATCCTCTCAATCACTGCATCCTTCGGCTCTTACTTTACCTCCCTGCTACCTTCTCCTCACTTTCCTTCCTTGCCCGGAGCTGCATCAGTTCTTCCTCTCCACCAGGCATTCAGACTCAAACCTCAGTCTTTCCGTGTTTCTCTCCCAAGTCCTTTGTGGGTACCGAAGACACAATTTAGAAGTGTCACTAATGCTCACAACTTCTATCCACATCTTTTCTGATATTTGTCTTGCACATCCAGTCACCTGCCCAGATGCAACTTGTGCAGCTGCTCCCTCCCCTATGGATGCCTTTCCTTCTCCATAGCTTTAGCCTGACTCAGCTGCAAAGGCATGCAACAGAACAGCTGGTTGGCTTTGTTCTCCTCTGCCTTTAGCAAACCCTGGATCAACTCTCCTAATCCCTTCAAAGGTTATATCCTTTACCCTTTTCCCACAAAGCACTGCTCCTTTCTGACCTCCCACTTTCTACATTCCCCTCTATGAAAAGCACTTCATCTTGTTAACAGCTTTAAGCAAAGATAGTCTTTTTGCCTTGAGGAAAAAAATAATCAAACCAACCCTGGAGAAAAAATTGCAGACAGCTCTGTTTGTTTGAAATATTTTTGTGCCAGAAAATCACAAATTTACATTTCCATTCCTGCCATATTTCCTTCAATCATTGCCGCATTTCAGCCTATCTGCCTGTCATCTCTGTTGAAGATGCTTTATCTTCAGTTTTGACTCAGCATGACCAAAACTGAGCTCTTCTGTTTCTCTTCTGTACTCTGACTCTACTTCGGCTTCTGTTCTTGATTACACTGACCAACGTTGTTATCATTCCCTGTGATCTTAGACCTGTTAACCTGCCATTTCATCCTTCCAAGATAGTGGCCAAACCCATCTTTCTTTTGGTACTAAAACAAGGAAATCTCTCATCTAAACCTTAGTAGTCTTTTGCACCTCTTTCTTTGTGGTCTTTTTTGCCCTTAAACTTACATCATCCCTCATTGATACACGCAGAAAGCCAGTTCTAGTCACGCCCGTTACTCCAAGCACTCGGTCCTGCTCATTCCTTCTCTCTTACTCCTTCCCATTGCTCTCACTTTCAGGTCTACCAAGCAGCTGCCTTGCCTCCTACCTGCCACCAGCCTGCACCCTGTTCCTGGTTATTAGCTTGTATGGGCATCACCATTTCTTTTTAATGCAAATAACACCCAATGGGCTCATTGAGCCTTACAGCTCTCTCATTCTTCAGCCATTTCTTCAAAAGCCACATCTGCTGCAATGACTGGTAAAAACACCCTGCCGTCATAGCTGGCACATAAGGTTTTAATACTATTAGGAGAGGGGAGAGGGACAGGAAAGTATGCAGATGCCTACAATGAGAGCGAGCACACATCTGTTTGGTTTTATAATTTTTGTTTTCCAGCTTCTGTGTATTGCCTGATTTATTGGACTATAAGCTCTCTGGTGCAGGGATGCTCTAGCTTGAGCTGTGTGCAGCACCACCTCTGTGATTTCCTAATCCCAGCCAAAGTCTCTGTGTGTCATTGCAGCAACCTCACCGGCTCATACCCCCATTCACAGTGGTGTGCCTTCTGGAAATCTGTGTCTGCATCTGTACTCCTCACCCTCTTTCCCATACTTAATGACATATCTTTCTCAAGCAAGCACAAGATGAGGGGCTCCATTAAATGCAGCAGTCTGCAAAAGGCTTATGTTTAAGATGTGTGTGTCGCATATGTTTTGTGGAACTCTCACAGTCATGACGTTTATCTTAATTTAGTGATCTATGTTTCCTCAGGAAAACAGGAGCTCCAGGGCAGGGACGGACTCTGGCAGCTGTAAAGAATGATTACTTTCCAGTTTGGCTAATGATATAATCCACTGTGGTTGCAAGTCTTGCTTTCCTCTTTAGATGATGTCAACATTTCCATGAGCTACATGTGTTGTATTCATAAGTGGTACTTAGAAATATGTGTTCTGTAATCTCCTCCTTATGCCTGACACTTTACACATGTGTTTATCTACAAGGAGTGGTGACATTAGCTTGCTAATTTTGCCAGTGTACTGTACCAGTGAGGGTGTGAGAGACTCAGAAGGATATTTAAACTGGCAAAGAGAGAATTATTGACATTAGCTATGAGTACTTTATAAGACCCTGTTTTGGAAAGTCATTTGTTAGAAAATCTTTGCTGCTGAAAGTCATCCATCATTCCCAGATGGACCTGCAAGCCTTACAGAAACCTCTCTTCCCAAATCCCACTCATTGCCAGTGGCTAAAAGTACTCGCCTATTGACATTTGCAAATTAGATATACAGATATTATGCCCTGAGAAGAAGTGGAGTGTGCAAACGGTATGATAAGATGGTTTTCTTGGCTGCTGAATGGACTTCAGTGGCGAAAAAAATGCTCATTTGCCAGAACTCCACCTACCTGCCCCTGTGTATCCATGGAACTCAGGTTTTCTTTATTAACTAGACTGTATGCACAATATTCACACGGTAAAGATCCTCAGCAAGAGCTCATACTGCCCATGTAAGTGTTTTTTTAAAGAATCAAGCTCTTACCTCTCAAAATTACATTCATATGGCATTGTTCAATATGTATGGCTGACTACTACAGAAAGCAGCAACAATGGGGTACAATGCACTAATTTTATCCCACTTTGACTTTGAAAATATAATCGGTACTTATAAAAATTGTAAATACTACAGAATCATGCTAGTAGGATTATTCTAAAGTGGAAGTGCTAATACATCAAGCAAAATAGCTTTGCTAGTCCTAACTGGCTCCTATTATCACCATTATCAGAGAAGATATACCTCCGGCAACAAAAATGTGCTGAAGCGCAAATGAATATATGCAAGAGAGCCAAGATTTAAGGAGGTGTTTCTTTTTATCTTACAATGAACTTTGTTCTTTTGAGTGCCACAGTTAGAGTAGTAAGTGCAAGCTCTTACGTCCAGTGGCCAAGTCTAATCTAGCTAATGAAATGGTAGCCCAATAAAATGCACACAACTACCCATTTTGGCAGTATCCTATTCCTCTCTGCATTAGGCAACAAAATACAATCACTCCTGATGCATTATGTATTTATAATATTACCTATAAGTGCCTGTTGTAAACAAGTTGTTAGATTAACAAGCACAGCATATAAAGTATCATTATAAAGTAATCATTCAATCAATCACTCAACCAGAATCATCACAGGGCTGGTTCTTTACATATGAAAGACAATGCCTGAACTGAGGGGTTTTTCCCCTCAGGTTATGCTATAGAATCTGGTTTTGTATATCACTGTTCCGAATGTTCAGTTGCCTATCGTGAGAAACCGTGACAAGAACAGCATGGTGATTTGGGCACGTTTGGGGGGAGAACAGGCTACCCAGCAGCGTTTGATTTCGACTGAGGTGAAGATGGCGTAAACACCATGGCTCAGTCACCAATGACAGTCCGAGTCATTTCTGTCATGTCCTTTTTCCTGAAGTTCTCAGCAGGTGTGTTTCAGACTGCTGCTGCCTGCTCCTGCTGGCCTGGAAGTTGTGCAGCCTCCGTGTGCTGAAGGTGGTGTGTCAGCACCATGTCAGAGCATCTAAAGCCAGAACCTCACCTCAAGAGTCCCATCAAATGTAATTGCACACAGCCAAAGCTTCCTGGACCCTGCAGGGATTCTCCTCATCCTCATCAAGATGACACTGTGTCGACTTAGGGACTGTCACAACAGCACTTGTAGGAGCACGGCAGACACAAGGAAAACAAAAGAAAAAGATAACCTATACCATCTACCTACCTTGAGGAGGGCATCTTTGCAAATGAAAGCAAGTGAAACAAGGACCTCACCTCTCTTTTTAGCCTGGTGCACATCGGGTCAGCAAGACCGTGGTGGCTAGCCTCTCACTGCCGGCTGAAATAATGCTCTGCTGAAGCCTGACACCTCAGCACAGCAGCGATGGATCCTAATGTCTCTCTGTTCCCAATGAACAAAAGGGCTAAATCTAGCCATTGCCCCTTCTATAAATACCTTCTGAAGTGCAATTTAGTTAGTTTGTAAGTTGTCTGGGATGACAGACCCGTTTAGTTAAATACAGATAAGGTTTGTGAAATGTGCCCTAGTCCTGGCAAGATCTGCTTCAGACTCATGGAAACAATACTAGCAGTGGAAGCGGTCATAGAAGAATGTAAGAATTCATTCACGAGCAAGGTAGGTAAGGTGAGACAACTGAAAAGATTGCTTTTTATACTCTGCCGTGCAAGTTAGAGTATCAAGTAAGAATGAAAGTTCTCAATCCGTGTTGTTGAGTTCAAGATCTTCGGTTAGTGTTGGAAAACGATCTAGCATTCGTTGTGGAGCAAGGTTGGAACTGCATAACTGAGACATGCTTGGGTGAGATGGAAGGATTTATTTTGGTGTAACTAATACAAAGCAAGAGTGCAATGTGCATGAGAGGGTTCTACTGGCATTGATGGGTGGATTAAGTCTTTGGCTTTCATCTCATTTAAAGCAGAGTTCATTGGTTACCAGGTCCAAAAACCAGTCTGCTAGAAGCTGCTCATTAAGTAGGGGAGTCCTGGAACAGTACTAGGGTGAGACATATCCACCAAACAACATCTGTTTTGATGGCTCATGCTCAGTATTTAATAGAGCACTGAGTCGTCCAAAACACCTTGAGGTAAGATAAATCGTTGCCAGCAGCCTGCTCTCGCACTGGTTTAGTACATCTTAATAGCGATCTTTTGTCCTCAGCTGCAAGGTGATTCCTAAACATGCCTTCCAAGGTTTTGTTTGCAAAATGACAGTCAGTAATTTATACAATAAGTGTTTACATTATTTACAACAATAGAGAGCAGCGGCAATAGAATTTCCCTGTGGAAACTAACTAGTTCTACCATAAAGGCACAATTCGTCGAATAAGCAAATTAAAGTGCCTGTACCCTCTGCAAAATCCCGATGAGTGGATTTATGTGGGTTGCTGGACATCTGGTTAATCCTAGCTGTCTTCACTTGGCCGCCGATGTGAATTCCTCACATTGCGAGGAAATTTCTTGTTAGCTGTTAGCTAAAACCAGTGAGAGTTGACTGAGCTCTCCATACGCGTGGAAGGCAGCCAGGACGTTGTTTGGAGGACACACGCGAGGTGCTTCCTGAGCACTTCTCACCTGTTGTCTGTTCCTGGTGCTCTGGGTATAGGCAAAAACTCTATGCCATAACGGACAGGGTAGATTCATACCTGTCTGGGTGAAGATCACCAAGTCCTTTCATTTTGATACAGGCTCTTCAAATAGCTGTCTGCTGCTTGCTTTAAAAGAGGAGTATTTGGTGCCTATTCTAGTAGTAAGCCACTAGTACTAGAAATACCTGTCTCTCTACTTTGGGGCTGGAATGTGAAAGGAGAAGTGTTGCGAGTGAATAGAACATCTTGAACACTCTGATTCTTCAGTATTCCCTGAACTTGGTCTTTCAGGACAGTGACCTGGACGCAGCCTAAGCAAGGCGTTGTTTCCCGGAGCATCCATCTCCCCTCTGCTGATGAAGATCCACTGGAATAATTAGATTTCACAGCTGTTTTCATTACTGAGGGTCAAGAGGTACTGCTGAGCGGAGGTGTACGGATTTGCCTTTCTCTCCAACATCTAACAAAAGGTAACCTTGGATAAATAACTTCTGTTTCTTGAGATATTTTACATGTGTGGGATAGCAAGGGTTCTGTGTTTGGTTAAAACCTATGTGAGCCTATTAGAAAAAGAAAAATTAAGTGAGAAGCTTTCGATGTGCTGATCAATCTTTATCATATGACTTTACTTCAGGTATGCAAAGAATGTGGCTGAGGATCTCTTCACAGCCTAAAAAGTCTGGATTAGAGATGAGTCATTCTGATAAATCTGATGTAACAACCATAAATCAGGGGAAGTGATTGGAAGGCCTGACTGCTGTTACATCATTCCACTTGACTGAGTGCATTTGTTTGTTCATTACTCACATTTGCAAGATGCAAGGACACCACCAGGTTGAAAATGTGAAATATTTTTCTGTCATTCGATAAAAAATCCCTAGCGACATTCATTTTAAAATGTTACTGATAGCTGGGTTAAGGGTTTAGAAATTTACTGCTGCAACTATTTCCTAAGCAATATTACTAGAGATGTCTGCAAAATATGGAGTCAAGATTGACAGTCTGATGGAATCAATCCTATTTATTGTCTTAACTGTCACAAACACTTGCTAAATCTGTACTTGCTACTTATTAACTTGGTTAAAGTTAGTGAAACACCAGTATCTATGACATGCTCCAGAAAGGCAGCATCCTGTAAATATATTGTTGTTATATTTGATAACAAGGAGTCCATCCTCAGGCACAAAATTTGCACAGAACTCCTAAAATGCAGATCAGTATTTGGGATTTTTTGTTCCAATTCACTTATGACCTCTAAATAAGTGCTCTCCAGGCCATGTGTAATAGCCATTAGCCCGTAAATGATTGAATGTTTAAAACCTGTAAGGCTTTGAAAACACTCAACACCTTTTAGAGTGTGCTCAGCCCTTGGCTGAATTGGATTATTATGAGTAGGAAAAGACGTGTCTTCTTTATTTCATGACTCCTTGGGAATACCGCTTTCCCCAGAAATCTCATTGCAGTTTACCAAACCTGGGTATGGAACCAGGGAATTCAATAACTTAAATTAAGAATTATTTGATCTGTTCTGTCCTTTCAAGACACACATTTTTGTCTGGTGTAAAAGAAAAAGCTGTATAGCTAACCTAGATGAATGTTGAGTCTTTAAGGTTCTTCCGAGAAACCTCTGCCAACAACTGGCTGTCAGAGGTGCTCAGCACACATCAAGATCACTTCTCATATTTAGAGAAAAAAGATGGTATTTAAGAAATGGTACACATGTACATGAAATGTAACAAGTCACAAATTTGCAGTATAGTTCATTTGCACATAAATACATAAAACAACAAAAAAATCCACCTGACAGATTTATAATTTTTGTAGGGTAAAATAAAAAATTTTATGCCCAGCAGAACCTGTTAATATGAGCAATTATATCTCGCTTACTGGATTTATAAATACATACATATGTGTGAAGAAAAATCTTTGTAAATATCCATTGTATTATCTTGGAATTATTGGCCAGGTAGAAGGTTACAGTAGAACACAAAATCATCTTCTTGTCTGAATTACTGTCACCATGGAACAAATTGGAAAAAAAATTATTTTGTGTCAACCAGTCGCACCCCACTGCACACATGGATGTCTCTTAAAGCCATCAAGATAGTATCTGAGCATGTAATCATAGCTGGAACAGTAAGGAATCCTCTTTTTCTGCAACAACCAAACAGCACATTGAGCCCACAAAGACACGACCAACATTGTCACTCTCAGCCAAAGTTAGAAACAAGATTTCTGCCTTATGGCGTTTGAGATATCTTTTTTTTTTTTTTCCCAAATGTGCAGGCAGGAAATTTTGCAGACAACCTTAGCATAATAAATAGCTTGCATAGCTAAGATTAAAACTGCAAGCTTTGCAAGTCACTAGAAATGCCAAAACAGAAACAAAGTAAGCCTAAATTACGTTTATTTATTTCTAGGTTTATACAACTGTTTGTCCTCTGTTTTTTTCCCAAATCTTCTTCCTATGCTGAGGATTATGGATTTAATCATTGTTAATGTAATGTATTTACCACACTAAAAAGATTTAATTGCTTCAACCGAGTTATCTGCCTACATATATTTTATTCAGAATTTACTCTATAATTCGTGTATAAACACACCGGCTATGTAACTTGTGTTTCTAGTAGTAAAGCTCTGTTTCAAGGAAAGCAAAGTAACTTTCTTTTAAAGGCCTTGTCTTGCAAGATACTGCATGCTCCAAGCACCATAAAGTCTGCAACGAGTGCTCAGTGCCCCACAGAAAGCACACAGTTGTTGACAGCATCATTGGTTCAAGGCTGAGCGAAATCAGAGGGAAAGAGCTCCCAGTGACTTTGCTAAGCTTCCAGTCGGACCCAGGCTCTTTGCAGGTGATCCAACAAGGTAACGTGCTATTTGCGAACCACCAAAAGTACCAGCCCGTACCGTAGCTGCGGTTTCTTAGATGGAGAAAGTGATCAAAGAGCGATTCTGAGTCGTAAAGAGTATCACATCGGGACAATTTTGGAATTTTTAGTTACCTGAAAAGCTTTTGGGTTTAATGTCAATTATCCATCAGGTATATGCTAGGAAAATTATGATAATGTGGAAAATACTCACTTTCCATTACTTTTAATGCTCAGAGTTAAAAATATGCTCTAGTGATCTCTGGAAAAGGAGTAGCTTAAAAACTGCTCTGGACTGCTCAGAAACCCTTGATATTGCCTTCATCCCTGCACTGAATGCTGAGAGACAGCAAGAAACCGTGCTCTCCAAGCTGGTTGGGAGTGGTGGTGGAGTTTGAAAAAGAAGTTTTCCCCCTGGTATTTTCTAGGTCATATGGATTCTACTTGTCCTTCCACTGAAGAGGTGCTGGTGTCCTGGCAGGGTATTTGTTCATATGCAGCTTGTAAACATTCATTGTAGAAAGCTCTGTAAAGAAATACTGTAACATGAAATGACAAGAAGGCTTTGCCCAATGAATACTTTTTTATTTACCCTTCCATCAGCAGCTTTCTGTTACCCCAAAAGCACCAAAGCTACTATACATTTTGGGTTTGGGATTTTTTTTTTTTTTTAATTGAACAAATTTGTCATCTTAGTCAACTTTGTTTAAAAAAAAGCAAACACAGCAAGGAGATACAAATATGCCTTTGGTTTCACCACTTGCTTATGGATGTAACTTTAAAGTGTTGTGGTTTAGTTCTGCTTTTAAAAGTAAGGTGAACATATTCTACATTGCAAGAAGGCTATGGGTACTTACTTCTGACCATGGAACAAACAAGTGCATTTGTTTTCTAAATGGTCGTTTTCCAGAAAGCACATTAAAGGACAATTTATCCTGTTTACAGAAACACTGTATCATTTCTGTGTTTAGCATTATGTTCATGGATGGATGACTCTTCTACAACAAAATGTAGTACTTGTTGTACAGGCAGCGGATTTTCTACACTGCCTGGCTACAAGTAACTAAGAAAGAAGATGAACTGTGAACGATTCTAATGGATCCTAGCCTATTAGTACACTGCATTTTTATTTCAGAATAAGCTGGCTGGAAGCACAGGGAAAGAGCATTACTTTGTTGATTCGAGTGACCTCTTGCAGCCCAGGATCTAGGCCTTATCTATTCAGGGCATTTATGAAGCTGAATGAATGATTTGCCGCTTCTGTTTAAATATGATTCTTGCTAAACTGATTCAGATTTTCAAAACTGCATCGCTGGGAACATTGCTGCCTAGCCGAAGGGAGAGGGGAAAGTAGCAACACTGGCTCAGGGACAAGACAGGGATCAGAGAGCAGTTTGACTGCTTTGGTGCACAGGATGTATTTCTAGCAACGAAATTGCCCACTAACAAAAGCAGTTGCCTGCAATGGTCCACTACAGCCGACCACTAGTGTTGGAACTATTTTGCCGTTAACGTAGGCAGAAACAAGTGCTGCTTAACACGCCGAGACATAGACTAGATTCACATCACCCTTAATATGCTGAATGTAGCATCATATAGACCAAAATTAGTCTTTGGTGCAATCCCTGACACAGCCAAGTGGCTACCGTTTGTAGCCTCTGCCTACAAATTAGCATCTCAACCACTTCTAAGAGTAGTAGACCACAGCAGTGGAGACACGATGCATCCAAATATTGCTGTTATAGGCAGAGCTCCAGATTCCGCCTTCCTTCAGGGAACAGTTGCACAAAAATTTTCCTGCTCTCTTTGTACTGGTAAATTGCTTGGATTTGATCAGTGTATCTGAGTCATTAGTAACTGTTGTCTTGACTTTAATGGCTATAACTCTTTTTAATTCCAAACAAGGGGAAACACAATTGTGTGTTTTAATTTTTTTGGGGGACCTCTTCCCACAAATCTCGAGAAACAGAACGTTGTAGATAAAAGAAAGGAAGCCACAGGATTATGCAAGATCCGTAGTTGTTGTAGTTGTGCCTGTCCTCAGCTTTCCTAGCAACTTATTCCTGATACACTAAATACTTTGACGTGTGCACTGGAAGGGACCCCCCGACATGAAGAGAGAAAGGTACCTCAGAAAGCCAGTGAATTGTGCGTAGTTTTTAGAAGGACCGCATCTGCGTTGTGTCTTCATGAAAAATACTTTGGTTTTGCACAAGATTTTTTCTTTTGTGATACAATTATTAATTCATTAATATCACATCACACTTTTCGCCACAGTTACAAGGAATTGGACCAGGCTGGCTGGGCAAGATTGTGCAACCTTGTACAAACAGCAAAACGGAAGGTCATACGAAATGGTGTTACCAAAAGCAACTCACTAAGCAGTGGAGGGTCAGTAGTAATTTAATTAGCTGCTTATAGCAGTCATAGCATGAAAAGCCAGCTGTGTAACTGCAGTCTTCACAATTTCCAGCAGAAGTGTAACACCAAAACACACCCAAATATATTCTTCAGGACTCGGAAAGGGCATTTGTTTGCCTTCAGTAACATGAATAGTAAACTGCACAGAGGATGGTCTAATGACCACATAAATATGTTATATTACATACATTGGTGATTTTGGATTAAAAAAAAGAAATAGAGGTGTGGACATAATGTAGGCTTTTTGCTACACTGGAAAGGGAAATCACAAAATAACTTTGGACTGTCACCCCATGGAAGTGGTTTTGCAAGGTTTTTGAGCACAGACGTGCTCTCCATAGTGAGGAAGTGGAAAAGCAAGCCATCGTCGTCGTAAGAGCCGGAGCGCGGCAGCAAGAGTCCTCACAGCAGGAGTGGAAACGGAGGCATGGAGGGGACACGCGTCGTGGCAGCGCCTCACAGCAGTTCCTGGGGGATTTGCCTCACCCATTCCTCAGGGCAGCCTGAGGTTCCTTCCTGTCCTTGCTTCTTAACAGTATGACCTTCAGAGCCAAAGAGGATTGTTGTGGGGTATGCGGCTATTGTGGGATATATAACAATAACAAACATCTTCGAGAAGGGAGGGAGTTTTGGGTTTTTTTTCCAAAAAAAACCTACCAGATGGGTTTCCACTTATTAACAGCAGTCTCGTGTGAACTCTGACCCAGGCCTTGCGCTAAGCATACAACTTACATGGTTTGCTCTTGCCCTCTGGATACTTCTCGGTGGTAAAAATAATATTGTCCCTCACAGCCCCACAGACACCGTTGCTCACCAGGGAGCCGGAACCGTCACCACCGACCACGAGCAATTCATGAGTGCACAGCTCGTTTTTGGAACTAATTAATTATGTCATGGAAAGGAGATTTATTCTTCCCCCTCCTTCCAGCCCCCACCTTCCCCAATCCTTGCTAATCTTGCTTTCTGGATAACCAGGGGAAAATGAGGAAGGTGTTTAGCAGTCTCAGTTGTCTCTGTGATTCAAGTCACAGAATGAAGCCAGACAGCAAAACAAGTGCGGATCAGGCAAAGAATGCCTGCTCCGCTTGTGCTTCCCCTGCAAGAATCAGTTTCAAATATTAGCTGGATTTTTTTTTTTCTGTTGCAATTAACTAAGAAAAATATTTCAAAGCTGTATAATTAAAGGCCAGCATTTTATTAGGGTTTAAAATAGTCTTTATGAAATCTACTCCTGCCACTGGTAATTACAATGTACATCTTAATATACCTCTGCTAGGCCTGAGCTGGAGATAACAGTCCTGTGTGTATTGCATTTGGCTTGTGCATAGAAGGTAAAATCCTTTATCTTATCTCAATCTCCACACAACAACCAGCCTCTCTTCCAATTCAGCCCTAATCTTCTTAGTAAATAATACTGATATTTTTCGCCATAACAAAAATGGAGCTGCCAGATTCAGACTGATAACACCTCTCATTTACACACCATTCTCTGTCAAAATCTGCCTGATTTTTCTTAATCTCTTTAACTCATCAAAAAATACTTTTTTACATTCAGCCACGGTAAGTTCCTTGCTACCAAATAATATTATTATAAATAAATCCGTTGGCTACAGCTGTCTCTTTGGATAGATATTGGAACTCCTCTCTTTCCTGGCTTGTTTCCTTGAATGATGACAAATTATTGTTGTCCAATTTAATTTTGCTGTAAAGTTTGGTATTCTAACAAAATGATCTAAAAGGAGTGTTAAACTGAGAGCATGCCCAAAAGGCTTTTTTTTTTTTTTTTCCACAGAATGTCATCTCAGTTCACTTCTCTTGAGAATGCTGTCTTTGCACTCCCATCCTTTCCTTTGCAGTGGCTTATCTTTAAAACAAGGGAAATGATAACCTAAGTCCTTGGATTTTTATAGCCTATTAATTATCTCTGTATGATTTCTTAAATCGCAAAAAAAATACTGTCAAGAGAATGGCAGGAAAAAAAGCTGGATAGCAGGACTCCTGCTTACAGTGATTGAATGGAAATAATATTCTTAATTAATATTCTAATTAATATTCTTAAATGTGAGTATTTTATTCCGCAGCAGCCTGCCCTCTGAGTGACACAGGCGTTTGGGGTACCTGTGCTGAAATGGCGAGCCGTTCGTGTAAGCAAACACGAGACTCAGTCATTCTACACCAAACCTGCTTTCAGCCACTGCCGTGCGACAGACTGAAGGATATATCACACCAGCAATTTTTATGTCGAACTTCCCATATCAGAGAAAACAACCTGAAAATCTGTAGCAGAATACGGCCCCGAATTGCCAGGTGTTACAGCTGGAAGCAGTAGCTATTTGTCTTCTGTGGACCTGAAACGCTAATTCTATCCCCAGGTAGAATTCTGTAGGATACCTTTAAAAATATGGCAAAAGGGAGTTTGTTCCACTAACTTTATGGCGAGTTTTTCAGGGTCATTTTTACACCATTCTTTCGTTCTTAGCAAAGTTTGCAGAACTTTTTTCGGAAGCGAGGCTACAGGTGTTCATTACAAAGCAATAAGATCATATTTTGAGGTTTGAAACTTGGCTGACGTGCTTCCAAAGTGCTGATCGGGCTCTTTTAATAGCACATCACCCACATCATCACTACCCATGTCAGGATTATGGAAAAGATGAACCATATTGTTTAGATAATCTGCCGTCTTCGTACCACTCCGGGGGAGGCAAAGAGCTCGTAGGATCAGCGATCACAAAACTGACACCTTGCAAGGCGGGTGGGGAACGCGACCTGTGGCTAGCGTGAGGAGTGGGCCGTTGGTCTAAGCCGATAGACGGCCACGGGCAGGCCTCCAAACCATGTCGGTGGCTGTTGCAGCCGGGGAGCGGGGCAAGCGCGCGGGGAAGCCAAGGCAGGGCACGGCTGCTGCTGCTGGTGTTACTACTACAGCTACAACTACTACCCCTGCCGCCGTCGTTTCTGCTACTCGTTCAATCACAAAGGCGTGCTGGAGTGGCGGGTTCCTTCTCAGGAGGCACTATGCGAAACTAGGACAAACAGAATATCCCTGCCTGAAGGGTTAACATTTAAGTCGAAGTGTTGTATGTGCTACTGGGACAAGTTCCCTGAAAGATGTTCTGTCGCTCCCTGTGGTCTGACCAATTGTCGGTACTAACTGCTGTTAGTGTCCATCACACAGGAGACACAAAAGACCAGAGTCTTCCTATAGACTTGAAGAAGAAAGCATTTGTCCTGAATATGAGTTAAGGTAAACGTGGTGGGTTTTTTTTTTCCTAATGACAGCCTCAGTATTTATATGTATCCCTGACAGCACACGTGTTGGTTTACTCTCTATTTTCCTTATCCTTAGCCCTCCTCTGCACCCAGTCCATTTTTAATCCGTCTTGCCCGAGACTGCGTAACAGGACTGTATTAGTGCTTGCGGTGGGGTCTTACCAGAGGCTTTCATAATGGAGCTAGTCCTCTATTCACCTACAATACACCTCCTGACACATACCTCCTGTGCCCTTTTTTACTGCAGTATCATCTCACCGGTCGCTCTCAGCTGTACTGCGACTGATGGCTAACCTGGGGTCCCCTTCTAGCTCAGTCTTTTCTAACTGATCCCTAATTTTTGTTATTAGTTTCCAAATCCATTATCTTCATTTGGGGATAAGTGACTAGCTTCATTATCTTCCAAATACTCCTTCTCATCCCATTCCTGTTACACCTGTCCTTACTGTCATCCAGCCTTTTTCTGCATGATGTCCTTCTCTCCTGTGTATTGATTGCGACAACATATGTAGTATCACCACATTCCTAATATTTGTGATACAGCCTTAAATGAAATAAGAAGATCAGACCCAAGACTGATCCATAACGAATTCCATTGCTAACTGGTAACCCTCCCGATACTTTTCCTTTCAACCGTACCTTTTGCTGTCGTTCCCTAAGACAGTCTTTTACCTATCTTTCAATTCCTCTACTAATCCCTATCTTCTCCAGCTTAACAAATAATTTCCCATGTGGCAGAATACCATACGCTTTACCGAAGTCTAGATAGATGAGATCGACTCTGTTTCCTTTGTCTAGAAAATCAGCTGTCCTATCAAAGGAAGCTATTAAGTTAGTCTGCCTAGATCTCCCTTCTTTCATTGTATTTCCTATTGCACTGTATCCAACATTTCCTTCACCTCCATGTCTGTCTTTGTCTGTTCTTTCAAAATGGGTTCTAAAAGCCTGTGTACTTTAGAGGTTAGGTTAATGAACCAATATTTGCCCAAATTTTCTTTTTTTCTCCCTCATTTACTATACTTTCTGTTCTCCAACCATATGGCACTACCTTTGCCGTTGTTCTTCTAGGTTTTGTTCCCCCTTTTAGCTTGCAAGACAAACTTTCTCAAGTTTTTATCCCCTTTGACTTCAAGGAATCCTAGGTCTAATTGTGATTCAAGTCTCTGAGTTCATCGTTCCACACAATCTTAGTAACCAATTACGTTACTTCATTAATGTTTGTTCTCTAGCAATAAATAAAATATCAATTGCAATCTTTTTCAAAGGTCTGTCATTTAATTGAAACTGCTTTACTCTCTACCCATTTTTGTCTTTCATAACCAGATTTTCCACTGTCCTGTAACGGTTTTGATGATGGGTGCCGGAGTCTTGCATTGAGATGGAGAAGGATTTTTTTGCTTCATCCTTCATAAGTGATATCAAGTGGATCCAGATAACTTCAGTTGAGAAATACAACTCAGTGGGGGTCTGACTGTGAAGGAAAGGGAGGCTAGGTTTGAGACGGGATATTTTGCTAAGAAAACTGAAGAAAATCAAAGTTGGGGAGATGATTTTCAAATTGATACTTCATGAAATTGTTGAAGATTTTATCCAAAGCAAGGCAGGAATGTAATTTGCTGAACACCCACTCTGGTGGACGTTCGTCTTTGCAACAGGCAAAAAGGAAGATACTGTGAAAGAGATGACAGACAATCAGGACTAACCCTGAGGTCTCAAATCACCTTACTTCTTTTTCTGACTTGGAAATTCCACATAAACTGTCTTGGTTCAAATATCTGAACTATCCTGGTTCAAATATCTGTGCAACTATATGCTCTTATCTCACTCAGTGTTCACACAGTTTCTTTCCATTCAAATGTTGGTGGAAGGTTGGCGAAAGGAGAGAATAGACATCACTCATTGTATAAGCATACACTTACAAATATTTCTTCTTTTTTTTACTTTTTTTTTAGCTACTCTATTTGTTTAGTTTTATTGATCTCCTACCCGCCCCCCCATAAGCTGTTAATCAAAAACTATGAATCCTGCTTTCCCATCAAACGGTGAATGAGATTTAACTTCTATGCAGTCAGGGAGATGATACACTGCAAAAGCAAAATGACTGCAACACAGTGCACTGTATGCTTTTTTAAACTTCTCAGTATTGCCAAAATTAACTGCCCGGTATCTGACATATGCCTGTTTCAGTTGTGTGTGGAAGTATTCCCGCTTGTACAGCTAGTGAGCTGATTTATGGAGTAGTTTTTGCAATTTCTATTTAAACCTTAACTTAAAAAAAAAGGAAAAGCGCACTCACAGTACTGACAGAAATGTGGGTGTTGAAAAATTCATTTCCTGACCGATATTTAGGGACCAAGTGCTGTTCCCGGTTACACTGGCACCGTATTTTTACAGGGACTTTGCCAGATGTCAAAGACGACGTTTACAAGTGAGCACACAGCTACTGCGTACACTTTCCGAACTTCGAAGTTTCTGCCGCCTTCCCACTGAGCAGAACACATTCAGGTTCGAGTGGGACATAGAATTGTTATTTAAATCTTACAGTCAAATTAGACCCTAGAGACAAGATTGTGTAATAATGTTATTGTCTCAGTCCCCATGAAGTTAAGTGTTCTCATATCAAATATGATGTGTTTCAGCTTACCACCTACTGCACAAGTATTCATCTTGTTGTTAAAAGCTACCAGGCAAAGTGGCATTTTGTTTATTTTCACATGTGTCAGTTGGTTTTAGTGGTAATGCTAGTGTGACACCACCGCCTTTTCCTGCGAGTCACGGGAACATGAAGCCGCTACCTGAAGTTCTCAGCCATGCTAATGACCAAAAATCCTCCAGGCTTTTCTTAAAGATCAGGACTGCATTTCTCGTTGTGTCTGGCTTTTGAAGGATTGTTTCACCATGAAGCGCTCTCAGAAGTGAGCTTTCTGAATGCAAGTTTTGGTGGTGGCCCACAGGCGCAAAGGTTGATGAGACGGCAGAGCCGCATCGCTGCGAGCTCGGCGGGCAGGGACCACCGACCCCGCACTGGGAGGGCTGCTGCCGTCCAGAGAGGTCCGGGGCAGAGGGACGTCTGCAAGCCCAGAGGGACAGGACTTCGCGTAACAAATCAGCCAGAAGGACTTTTAAGGAAATACCTCTTTGAGAAGTCGTGGTTCCACTGAAACCAAATTGCACGGCAAACATTCAACTTGGTTTCACCTGAATTTTCCTCTGAAAGAAAACCAAGGAGAAAATGTCAAAATAATCCATTTCAACATCATTGGGGTTTCATTTTTCACTTGAAATTATTTTTCACTCTTGTATTCTATTTTCTCTAATACAATAGATTACATATTACAGCACAAAATAAAACATTAACATCAAAATGGGATATTATGAATGACCTTGAGTGTTATTCGAATAGTTCTTTGTGAGAAATTTTGAAATATCTGTGTTTTATTCCTGGCACAAAATGAAACTCTTGTCACCAAAGCTCCTTCTACATAGCCTCAGAGTAAGTCTGCAGCTGATTTGGGAAGTAAAGATTGAATTTGCCTACTTGTCTCTGGCTAGCTCAGAAACACTTGCGTTTCTGAAAATGGTTTCTTACATATTCTGTGATTTCTACGAGGACTTAGTCCTCTGAGTCACCAGAAACCTTTTCCCTGGATTGAGTTTGGGCTGTAGACACAGAACTTTTGTACGCTTTCATACTGTTACTACCACTTTTTGTCCCTTTCTTTAGTGGAGTGGTAGGTGATATGTGAGTGACTCTGGAAGAGGTTTGTAGGCAGGCGTTACTGGAAGGTGAGGTGAGATGAGGGCCCTTCTGATCTTAACATTAGTTACAAAGAAAATCCAGACTTCCTAGTCTCCCTGAGCTATTAAAGCAGCATACAGTTGTGACTGAAGGACTCTCTTTCCTTAATTATTTCTACAGTGATTTAGAAAAGTTTTATTTTGCATTAGTACTTTATTGTACACCGGTATAAATTATGCTGTTGGGTAGCCAATGTTTTTTAAAACAGCATAGCTGTCAATTGCTTGTGTAATGGCACATTTTGCGATACTATCAGATGACATATAACTTGTTAAATTACATTGAAAAAATATTGGAGCGAATTGCACTATAATTAAATGACAATAATAATGAGACCAATATTAGCTGCTGCCATCAATTATGCAAGACTGAGCATTTATTATATATTTTTCCAAAAAGCCTTGCTTATGGCTGAAAAGACATTTCATTCAAAACCCAGGTGGTGCTTTTAATGTTCAGAAAGTTGTTAACCTCTGATTTCACATTCAGATGTTTATGCCATGCCAAGAGGAGAACTACTTCTGTGTGCAAGAAGTTTGCTACAGCTCTGTGAGGTCCTTTAAAAGAAGATATTTTATTAATCATTTAAACAGCATGCATTTTTCTTCACTCTGTTTGTTTGTTTTGCATCTGGGTCATTAACAAGTTGTTTAAAAACTTCAGTCCTGACCAACGGATAAAATTGCATTCAATTCCATGTAAATGTTTCGTTGCCTATTGAATATCGTTCAATGATGTTGTCTCTTGGTGAGGGCACACCTCTTCAACATGATCCAATTAATGCAATTTTCAAACAGCAGCACAATTGCTAACACTTGCATATTCTTACGTCTGAAATATCAACACCCTTACAAACTTTAACACTATAGAAAATATTTTCTGTTGCGTTTTCAACAGGCAGTCTAATTCTGCTTTCAGCTGCATCAGAGCAGCATCCCTAGGCATAGGGTCGGAACGGGACCGCGCGCTGCACACGTGATCAGGAAGCCATACTTTGCAAATCTGCGCAAGTCCTTTGGAGGAGCCATTGAATATGTGCACAGAGGAGATCAGGGGATAAATCTTCCAGATTTAACATTTTCAACAGGGTCCCTCAACACAGGCTCTTAAGAAACTAAGCTGATATGAAATAAAAGGTAGGAGAAGAGTTTTATCCTCTTATGGTTAAAGGGTAAAAACAAAGTGTGGGAATGACTGCTAACTTTTCTAAATAGAATAATACTTCTAGTGAAGTGTCACAGAGACTTATTTGTAAATTGTTACATGTTTGTAAATTATTTAGAAAAGGTGTGGACTCTAAGGTGGCAAAGCACATTGTTGGTGTGAGTTTTTCAGGAATGTAAAAGCAAACTGCATGTGAGGAGCTTCAGGAGGAGGTCATGATGCTGAGTGTCTGAGCAATAAAAATGCTAAGGGAAAGTTGGTATTAAAAAATATAAAGTGATGTGCATGGACTTCAAAACCAGTCCTGACTTCACATATAACATGGTGATCATTCAGCTGCTCAGTAAACCCATGTGTACAAGCATCCTGAGCACCATGTGCAGTTTTGATCCCCTGGGGATCGAGGAGAGGAGAGGAGAGGAGAGGAGAGGAGAGGAGAGGAGAGGAGAGGAGAGGAGAGGAGAGGAGAGGAGAGGAGAGGAGAGGAGAGGAGAGGAGAGGAGAGGAGAGGAGAGGAGAGGAGAGGAGAGGAGAGGAGAGGAGAGGAGAGGAGAGGAGAGGAGAGGAGAGGAGAGGAGAGGAGAGGAGAGGAGAGGATGGATTAAAACTTGTGCTGTAGCAGCCAGGAATAGATTGAGATTTCTCAGCCTAGGAGGAGATAACTAAGGGGGATGTGATGGAAATTTTAAGATCACAAATGGTTTGGAGCATGTTCATAGTTTTCCATAGCACAACAGCTAAGGACAATACATGAAATAATCAAATGGGAGTACAACGAAAGCAAAAGAATACTCTTTTTCCTCTCAGTTCATAAACTGCTCTTACTCATTGCTACAGCATATTGTGGATGTTCACACAGATTAAAAGGCATTTGGACAAATTCATAGACAAACAGTCCATGATAAGCTATTAAACACAAAGGCGTCACCTCTGGCTCAGAAGCCAGTTGTTGTAGAGTTGCTGTAAAGTGAGAAAGCGCATCAGGAAAGCAATGCCATCAGCTCGCGCCGTGTGAACTGGGGGGTACCAGCACAACTTCAGGGAAAGTGCCACAGGAACATCAGTCAGTTTGACCTCGGTTAGACCTATTGATGAGTTTTGGACACATTCCTGTTAGTGTCCTCTTGCTGGGGCGGGTAGGAGACCGTAGGTAATTTCTGAACCAGGCCTCAGAAAATTAGCACAGTGCCTGATCTTAAATGTTTTCTGGTTTGAAGAAGGTGGAATTGTACTAACCACAAAAACATCAATGGGCACAGCAGCTGCAGAGCTTCTCTGTTGTCCGTTCTGCACTGTCCCCATTGCACAACTTACCAAGGCTGGTTTCTACGTCAGTAAGAGCAGCAGGACAGGAGGGCTGGATATACCCTAGGTCAAGTTCTCTGAAATGTAAGAAGCCATAAAATTTCAAAGTGAGGATGAAGAGAGGAAAAACTAATTTTAAAGCTTTAAAAAAAAAAAGTTTGATAAGCTAATTGGAAAATAGGATAAAATATTATGAGCAAATTCCTTCCACTAATTCATTCCATAGTGGTGCTATGCTTGAGCTTGTAGAGTGACAACAGTGTGTGGGGAAAGAGTCAACTAATAGACTCGCAGAACACATTTTCGGAGGAATAAACTATAAGGTAAAGGTTAGGTCTGCCTTCTTTAGAGCTGTGGAAGTGGCAATAAAATGGCAGATGAAACGCAGTGTTGATCAGTGTGGAGTGATACACATGAGAAGAAACAGTCCCAACTTTATATACGCAGCAAGGTAACTAGCACTGAAGGGGCAGCTATTAAAAGAGGGGAAATGCTCTTTCAAAAGGTAATGCTTTTCGTAGATAAGAAACATCCTTAGGTAATGTTGTAAAGGAAATAAATTAAAACCTGACTATCCAAATGTTTTTCACTAGTAAAGGGAGAAAAGCAAATAATTGCGTGTCAGGATGTTCACTCATTGGGTTACACAAGGAGCGTGAGCCTATTTTGGAACCAGCCTGCTCTCTGCCTATTATCTCCGTCAGACATTACAAATATGCAAAATACTCCAGTTGGTGTTGTTTTTGAAGGATGGTTAAAGCAGATGGATGAACTGGTTTAGGTGAAAATAGAAACTGGCTTCTAGTCTGGTTCTCTTTTTTTTTTAAGTGCTCTCTCTCTGAACCTTTTTTTCACAAGTTTAGTAAAACCTGAAATTCACATGCTTCTGCATTTCCTGTTTTTGACCAATAGAGGAAACAGAAACACTGAAATACGTAAGATGTTATTTTTAAAATATTTCCACTCAGCCAACCAGGAAGTTCTGGAAATCTTACAAAAAGTCTAATCCTGTAGACTATGTAATCCAAAAATGGTAGCACGAGTTTTTCCAGTCTTTCAGGTATTTATAGTCTTATCTGATGGGGATCAAAAATATAGAGAGAGCACTCTATTTGCGTGAAAAATATTTTGCATGTGCAATTGCAGTTGCCTCTGAAGAGCTTAAGTCCCTGATGGAAAATATGCAGCAACCTGAGCTGCAGCTGAGTGCCAGACGCCGGGGGGGCATGGCAGGAGGTGGGGGCTGAGTTGCCACACAGAACAGGAAAGCTCAGTGAAGGGAATTGTGATTGCAGCTAAGGGCACCCACTGCTCTCTGTAGGGTGGCCGCACGGGATGGATGGATGAGATGTGGAACCTCTGGAAGAGGGTTGGGAAACCGGCAGGTCGGAACAAGAGAAACCAACAGCAGCAGTCCAGAGGTTGAGATGGTGTGGTGAGCAGAGGGCAACGCAGTATGTGCATGGGACAGCAAGGTCATACATGTTGTTTAGAAGAAAGCAGAATATACAGGGGGCTGAGGAAGGTGAGGTATGGAGAAAAGAGGATTTGACCAGGAGTTTTTAATATCGATGACAATGTTGCAACATTTTCAAGAAGTGTCACTGTGCAAAGGTGTGCCATGAGGTGGGTGATAGTCAGGCAACGAGCATACAGCGAATGAATTGTCAAAAGTAAATGCTATTTACTTTGAAGCGTGATAGAGACAATTCAGAATGGAGATACCCATCCTTTGGAAAGCAAGCCACGGACAAAAAAAAGCAAGACCCAAGTTTACGTTGCAATATTCCACCTTCACTTCTTGCTTCTCAAGCTTGTTCTGCTCCTCTCCTTCCTGGAGCTGGCTGTTAAGAGTTATCCGAGGAGGGGCAAACAGCTAAAGAAGAGATGCCTGTTACAGAAAAAACTGTGCACCACTCAGTGAGAGGTAGCTGGTATGTGAAGGCCTATATTAATTTGCGCATGGCACCTACTTAACTGCCTGCGTGTTTTGTGATTTACACTTTAATTTAAACTTCATCGTACCTTGATTCCTGATGGTATGAATGTTGTCTAAAGCAAGATAAGGAACTGTTCAGATAAGTTTAATCTTTTAGAGGTGGGGTTTGGATCATGTGATTGATAAAGCAAGCGTTTTCCATGTTGTGAAACATCATGATATGTTTTAGACAACTTTTTATGGGACTGTATGTGGAAATCTTTTCTGAAATAGCGTGAAGGCTGCTTTTTTGCTATGACTCTAATAAAACATGAGAAACTGAAAATACTCTAAACCCCAGAACATTTCATGTCATTCACCAGGTGAAATTTTTAAGCCTTTTTAGCATGTTCTAGAACAAAAATATACCTTCTGTCAGCGCTAGTTATCATGGATTTTGCAAGAAATACATTTCAGGATGAATATGTATAAGCACACCATACTGTCCCTCAGCCTGGTATATAAAGAATAAGAAGGGGAGAAAGGAGGAATTGTTTCATTGTTAGTTGTGTTTCAATACCAATAAGAGAACTTAAAAGTTCTGTGGGGTCCCTAAAACACGAGTAGTAACACAGCTAGCGGCAGGAACAATCCCCTTACAAAAAGTCCCCTTCCCCTGCCACTGCTCTGGGAAGCCCATCCTTGGCTTCCTCCACAGCCCTGCCCAAGAGGCAGAGACCTTCCCCTCTTGCACCAGAGGCTATCCGAGATCTTTTCTCGTTAGAGCCTCTTTCTTTCTTCTCTGCTGCGCCCGAACTGCCTTTCATTTCCAGGAAGTCTTCACAGATACCTTGAGTCTGTCAGATTATCAGAGAGCTCATCGTTGTTAGCTCCTCACCAGATGATATCTTCCCCTATACATAGATATCACTCCTTAATCGTCTGCGTGGGTATTTTGCCATCAGCACAGCAGTACACTCTTTATGAATGGCATTGTAAAAACAAGTCATTCCTTAGCTGGGGTGTGACAGGCTGTTTGAATCCTGAAAAAATATCTAGCACTGATAAACTGTTAGATCTAGATATTTTCCTTCCCGCTACCCACTTTGTTACTCACACTACCTACTTCCACACTGTTTGAATGGGTGGGACGACCACAGAATATGCCCCGTGTCAAAACTGCAGGCTCGACACATCGAACAACAGTTGCCTTCAGAGATGCTCCTGTTAAACAGTATGGCCGTGGTCAATGGAGATCTCTAAACACCCTTAAATGTGAATTAAACACCATGCCATTTCTTTGAACAGTAAAGTGAATTTGAGTTTCTCTCCAGTGCTTGTTAAATTTTATTCCGTTCAAAAGCTTTTCTATAGGTTTTCTAATGAGCTGTGTGCTCTGCAAAGGAAAAATTTGAAAAATTCTGTATTTATGCTACTAATAATGAAATTAAGTACTACCTACACATGAAAGTAGTAACTGTAATTCCTGTAATAATAAGGCTATAGATCTTTAATAAGCATAAACACAAACAGTTTTTATCTATTCTTGTTGTTTGTTTAAAATAAAGATTTTAAACAAGACAGTAGTTATTAAAGCAAAATACTTTGGAAGTACTTTTGGAAGGGATGACAAATGCAGGAAGATATTACGGGTATGACAAATTATGAGTCATATTTATGTTTTTATTACCTAATAATATGGTATTACAAAGTTCCTTCAAATTTACAAAATGCTTTCTGAAGTTACAGGGTCTGCCAAGGCCCTGTCGCAAGGAACAGATATTTTGAGCAGGTGAAATGGGTGATAAAGGCAAAACAGAACTACTACCAGTAAGTATGGAAGCAATTAGCCATCTATCAGTATGTAAATAGACTACCCCTACGTATCAGATAACCATGCCACAAATCATTATTTGCTTTCGTGCTCAAAGTAGAAGTGGGTAGTGACTCTGAACAGCATTTCAGGCACCCACTGCATGCACAGAGGTGATACTAAAAAGAGGGGAGGCCACGGCAGCGCGTGGTCAATAGGACACAGTGTGGGCAGCGCAAAGAAATTAGGACGGAGAATTAAGAAAGGATTGATTGGGCTCTAACAGCAAGGACTGGAAAAAATGGAAATGGATACAGGGGAGGAGGACTTCAGTGAAGAGATTTAAAAGAAAAACCCCAACCTGTGAGAAGGGTTTTCGCTGTGAGAATTGTCTTGTGTGATGCAGAAGTAGTGATCTGAATGTCAGGGCGACCGAAGAGGAGCAGGGTGTGCTGGGTGGCAAAGCAGGTGATGGTTCAGAGTTTTCAACGTGAGGTTTGGTCAGAAATAGAGGTGTTTTAGATATGGTCTGGAAACAGATGTGGCAGAATTGTAACGCAGCTTGGATGTGTGATTGGAGAGGAAGTCAAAGCCGATCCTCAAATTATAAGTCTCAATATCAGTGAAAATGGTGGCACGGATAATGTGGAAGAGGTCAAAGTGTTTGTTGTGGTTTAACGTTTAAGCAAGACAAGGGACTTATTTTTTTATTGGAGACAGGCTAAGATAGAGGATTGTGTGGATGGGCATAAGACAGGATGGCACCTAGCAGAGGTAAATTTCTGAGCCATTGCCACTGAAGTGGGGCTTATTACACAGGTGGCTGAGGGAAGAAGACCATGCTAAAGAGAGACATAAGGAAAGAGCTAATGAATGGTAATGCCATAAAAGCACAGGGAGATGTGACTTTGTGGTGGGGAGAATGTCTGAAGCTCTCCACAGGTACGTGGAGGGCAGTGATAAGAAAAGCTCAGCAGAGTTTGTCGAAAACAGTTCTGTAAGATTAAACAGGTCACAAACAGCTGAATATTGGATCACGGGGGATGACTTAAAGCAGAAGATTGATGCAGTAGGTTAATGCCGTTTGATAAAGTTTTGTCAAGCAATGGGGACATGAACTTATAGTTGGGGTTTATATCTGAGACGGGTCTATGGGCAGGAAGCTGGGGGAAGGAAGGAGGCAGCAAGCATGGCTGAGAAGTGGGAGGAGACAACATGAGCGGAAGACATCCAGAAGTAGCAAATAAGAAAGAAAAAAGAAAAGTACAAAAGCAGAGTTGCATTGTGAGAAATTAGGCAAGATTTTAGCTATCAATTTCACTCTGTACCAAAGCAAAAACCTCAATCTGTGGAAATCCCTGAGACGGGGATGACCCAGAATCCTTTCGAATCAGCAGAACTTTCCTGATTCAGTAGGTAACAACAGTAGTTTACATTAAGGGGATATATTTCACTGCTGCCTTCACTGTTACCTCAGGTAAGGCTTCCTGACTGCTTTTTCTCCAGAAATCAATGTGTTTCCATAAAATGTTTAGTGAAACAGCTTTTTCTAAAGAAAAGAAAAAAAATCCAGCCAGTGTTCGAAGTGGAAGAAACCTTCTCATCAGAAATGGTCACACATGCTAAATGCAAAAGCTGGGATGTTTCTAAAACCTCATATCTTCTAAAAATACATTGAGCTACAAGGCACGAAATCTGGAAACCACAGATTTTTCTCCTCAGTTCACATATTCAGAAAGGAAACACTATTTCACCAGCTGTCAGATGCAACTGAGAAGCACCAAATTTGTAATGCCACTGCCTGCTACCCAAGAGATTAAGAGAGTAAGTGGAGAAGAATAGCATATACAACTGAAATTGCAGGAAGGACTACAGGCAAAATGTAATGAGATGATCAGTGAATGCAAATGAACCCTCTCACTTGAGAAGGTGACTATTCAAAAAAAAAAAAGGTGTACTATTCAAAGAATGGTTTCTCTGAATAGTACAAAAATTTCACATAGGTTTTTAGGCCGATAGATAAGAGCACATTGTTAATTTTAAAAGACAAATTACTTCAATAATTATCCTACTTTTTAAATATTTTCTTGATTATTCTCAGACATATCTTCAGTTTTAAAGCAGAAAGTGAAGTGTAAGATTGAAAAGCTAGAACATTTTAAAACTTTGCAGGCGTCCAAATCAGAGTTGCTGATAATTGGATTTAACCTGAAGGACTGGATTTAACCTGAAGGACTCCCATTAACTTCCCAAGAAAAATAAAGACTGAAGAATCAAGCCTTGATATTTTGATTGATATTTTGATTATTCAAAGCTTGCAATCTTGTACTGAAGAATCAGCTAGTTGAGAGCACACATGTGTGTATAATCATGCAGATAGATAGAAAGAATTAAAATGCTTTTTTTACTATCCTAACTATAGCCATTTCTGTCACTGATTAGTGGTAGGTTTGCTTTTTATCATACACCACCAATACCAGTTGTTAGCTGTCTTTGACAGTGGGTTGATATGCACCAACACGGCATATACATTGGGGATGGGTGGCATTGAGCAGAATAGCTTTGCCACGCAATGATATGCTTGAGCTTTGACAGAATACTAGCCCGGTGTCAATCATCCTGTCTTTGCCAATCAAATGCACATCCTTCTGGAGGTGCCTGCAGTTGACACTGGCGCCCCAAACACAGTGAAAGGTTAATGCAATGACATTTCAAAGATGACACGTTGTCAAGGGGCCAGCAAAAATAACAGAACTAGATTGCGTTTAGGAAAAACTAGTGTGTTTTACAGGACACACACACATGATGACGCCATTCCCAGAGGGGACGGGATTGGTGCAAACACCCTTGAAAGACCTTGCTCAAGAAAATCAGGAGTCAGGAATGGATAAGAGCATAATAAGATCTGGCCAGGACCCTGAGGTTCTTTCTTTTCCCATCTGTAAAAAACAGAAGTCCTTCTGCCAGAGCTCTGGCTAACCTTTGCCAGAGAAAAGAGCAGGAGCTAGAATGACAAAGCCTTTGGAGTCTGCAAAGCCCTCTATTTAATCACAGGGATTTGCAGGGCAGATTATGGCTATAAAGTGTGTAATAACTTATTTTTATTCTTAAGTAAACGAGTGGCACCTCCACCCATTTTCAAAATGAATAATTGATTATTAAAATAATTCAGGTAAGGGGAAAGCCGCATATTTAGAAAGTCATATTCCCGTATGTGTCCCTGGCACGAAGAGATGCTCTGTACATATTTTAGAATTCCATTTCCGTTGCTTCCTCCCCATCTCCATAAACTTTCCATTTGTTTCCATTCTTCCCCCAGCTGGCTTGTTTTTCACCTGTCTTAGGTAGAAGGCCCCCTCTCCTGGCACCTCATTCTAATCTCATGTCAGTGAAATATAATGCGAACATTCATATTTGACTCATTACTCTGAAGAGCAAGTGTGTTGGAAATCAGGTCAAATTATTGTGTTTGTCCTTGACCGACAACAAAAGACCAGTTGGAGCAGGGACTCTTTTTTTTGTCATGATACTTGCCATTGACTACAATTAAGCTCTGCTGACTTACTCCAGTTACAGATCAAGCTTGGTATGTCTTAATTATTTATTTGTAGTTTATATGTTTGCTTATTTATTTACCTGTTGGAACTTAAATGCCATTTGAAGACATAGTGAAGTGCATAAACAGTCACTGGGCCTAATGGTAGAAGAAGCAGCTATTTCAGAATAATTTGGGGGGTGAATTAGAAAATAAAATATTTAATGATAAAGGTAAATAACTTTAAAACAGAGAGCAGTGTCAAATGGCTGCAAGGCAATTGTCTCTTCCCTTGAGACAATGACAAGGACTCGACGGCTACTGTATCTGGGCCTGAGCTTCTTTTCATTGACGTCAGTAGTAAAACTTTCATTGACCTCAATAAGAGTAAGACTAGGGTCTATATAATCTCTTAATGTTGTCTCTTGCAAAGCTCAGTGCCAGACTGGCCTTGCATTAGGCACTTATCATCAGCTACTTCTTTATCCTATAAATGTACTTTTAAAAATGAAAACATTAAGGAATATCATTTCAGTTCTAATGAGTGGTTTTGCTTTAAGAACTAGAGATAAGCCCAAACCAGATGTTCAGATATAAAAATTGCTCTCAAATTCTTAGAGCAAGAAATCACAGGGCAATAGCTTATCCTGACACCTTTCAACATGTTCCGTTGTCAAAGGAGAGAAATAGTCATCCCTGGGACAGAATCCCTTTCTCTGATCTTGGATAATTCTTGTCATAGGAGGTGCTTTGCCCTTTGGGTGTGCCTGTCTCGCTTGACTATGGAGGTAGCCTGGGCAAGGCACAGGCTCAACATCAGATGTTCAGGCATTCACATTCAGGTGAACTGAATCTTATCCTGAACTGAAGTTCCGCTGCCATCAACTTCCATCTCCCATATTCACCACCTTAATCCATCTCCCATATTCACATCTTAATCACTGTTCTATAATATCATTTTTGCTTTCTCATAAACAACCTCTCTCTCTTCCCACATCCTTGGTTTCTCCCTCTGTGGGACAATGTCAGCAAGAGATATCTCCATCGTTTACCAGCCAATCATCTGTTGGTTTAATTACTTCATCAGACAGGAAAACCTGGGAGTTATGCCCACACAGCCCATACATATAGCTAGATGACGTATATTATTACCAGAGGGTTATTTTAGGGCGGTGGTTGTTTTTGAGACATCTGTGGGATAGTGTCCCTTGACAACTGTAGATGGCATAAGCATGCTTGGAGTCCTACTGGTAAGACAGGGAAACTTATTTCCCAGTGTTGCTCCAGGGCCTGTGGGACTGCAAGGCATTGGCAGTTAGCGGTTTTGTGCACATCCATTTCTTTGACAGAAATATTGGTGATAAGAAATGTAGAAGTAGGTTGCATTTCAGTAGCACTTTCAAGGATAACATTCACGCATGATATCCAACAACTAAAAAGGTAGATGTCTATCCCCAGAAAACGCAAGGTGTTTCAGCAAAAATCAACCCAGCTGTCAGATCCAAGCATGAGAGATCTAGTGATATTCTTGGATCTATTTAGCTTGAAGAATTTGGAAACAATGCTCTACTCTAAAGCAGAAATTGATTGCGCTGTTCTCTTGCTTATAGACTGAGAGATCTACACAATTAAATTATTATTCCACAGGAGAAGACTTTTAGAAGATTCATAATCTTTATAACCTATTAGATAAAGTTTTACACAGTTTCAGATTGAAGGTTGTACACTAGCAGTAAATGTCTTCTCTTTGAATCACTGAATATTTCTATAGCAGCTTGACATAACTGAGGTTTTAAACCATTTCTTCTTTTATGTTTGTCTTTGTCTACTCTGAAACAGTCATGAGAATTTCATGAAGAAGAGATTGTCTAGCTTTTTGTTGTGCACAAAAAGATCTACAACTTACCATTTATTTCTTGGAGGGAAATTCTTCTGGCTTCTGGATGGTTCTTCAAGGCAAGCTTAGGACATGAGTCCTGACCTTCATGGGCTTAGTTTGCTGAATACACGTCACAGATGCTCTTGCTTTAGCATTTCGTTGTCATGAGAAAATTGAAGGAGTTATAGGCATTCACTCTGCTCCAAATGTTCCCACTGGTTCTTCCTGTTTGTGTCCTATTAAGATTAGACAAGCAATGCATTTAAATTTGGAAGGAAGAATTCAGGGGACACACATCCTCAGACATCACAGACTGGTTCTGGAAGAGCAGAAAGCCCTCATAGTACTATTCAGCCAAATAGTGATTGTTTGTGAAAGGTGAAATCAACAAAATGAATAAGCCAAGGTGTAAAAACAAGTTTATTGCTGCTCTACTCAGTAACAGGAAAAGCAAAGGTTATCATATAATTATAGCTTTATGTTCCTTTTAACAGGGCTCTTGCAGCCAGTTGCAGCCTTCTGTATCTGTTCTCAGACAGGTTTATAAAGTCTAAACGTCTTCTGGACCTGCATGGCAAACAGCAGAATCATGGCACGACGAATGTTTGTGCCATGTAGAATTATTTTTCCTGTAGCTGCTTACTCAGTCCAGATATATTTTTAATTATTAACTGTAAAAAATGTTATTGAAGGAATGCGTACCTTGTGTGTCAGGACTTGGAACTGCGTAAGCTTCTCTCTAAGGGTTGTGAGGCAGTTGTATGCTGCCTGAGAAGACTCTTTGGAGCTTACCAGGCCCTGAAATACTTGGAAGAATAACGTGTCAATGGCAAAAAACTGGGTACTTATGCATGTTCAGTCTTCCCGATGGCAGTCTATAGACAGACCCTTTAGTGTGCCTTGTTTATGCAGTGTTTTGGTCTGCAGCATATAAGGAATCTTTTTGGCTTAGCAATGAATTTTAACTTTGAGCCCCACTGCAAGGAAGAGAATGCAACTGCTTTTATTGATACAAATTGTGCAGCTGGACAAATGTAATGGCATAAAAATAGCATGCTGCTAGCTTGCTTTTGAAAAGAAACTTGAAAGAGTCTGTATACAGCATGAATATTACATTGTACAAGCTTTTCCTTTGAAGAGATGAAAAAATAGTGTTACGCTTATTATTTTCATCTGTCTATTAACCATTCCAAATATAGTCCTCGTTAAATGTATGGATTGCAAGCTTTTTACACAAGGAGTTTCTTTTAAAATTGCTCAGGCACATGAAAGGTTGCCTTATTCTACGGACTAGAAGTCAGCTAACTCAGAACATACCTTTGCATTAGTATTAACGAATATTATTTTTCCACAACCTGCATAGCAATTATCTTCCATGCGTACAAAGAAAATGCATGCATATTAAAGACACCAACTCAGAGGCATGTAGCATGCAACAATGCATTACAAGGCCAAATCCAGCCCAAACTTCATTTTTCCATTTCATTAATATTTTTAGAAGGAGTCTTCAAACTTGTAGGTGGTGACTCAATGGGATTTGATATGAAGATGTGACACCTCATCTTAAATTCCTTAACCACATTTCTTAAGTTGACAGGAATGTCAGGAAGTGTGCCTGATAAGGCTTGCTGTCCTCTCCGAGCTGACTAATCATACATGAAGTCTTGGCAAGAGATAACCAGGTTACAGTAGAGCCAAAATGACATCACATCAACTCAATTTCATATCCTGTAGACACCAGTGCCTATCACCACTCCAGGTTGCTAACATCCTTGACACACAAATGGTATTTTCAGTCTCCGATGTCCCCCTTTTACCCTGTGTCTGTCACTCTGGGGTAAATCAGGAACAAATTTGTCACTAAATGTAAAGAACCATTAACTCACGGGCACTTTGTCATCTGAAGCATAATTTTCTGCGCACAGCTCGCCAATCCCTGAACTCTAGCTATTTGCATAACAGTTTGCTATACAAATTTATGACGGAGGATAGTGCTGAACTTGTTAAAATTCCATGCGAATCTCAGCAGAGAAAATGGACTGGTGCTTTAAATCTTGGAGAGTTGTTCACATCAATAATGAATTTCAAATAATTTATTCACTTCAAGTGTAAGTGGTTGGCATACAGTCCTTACAGCTGGTTTGTTGAGATAATTGATTTCCATATAGTTTAAAGATGGGGAAAAGAAACATATGACAACTACAGCGGGTTTCGAGGCGATTGTGAATGCCATATCAATTTAATTATTGCTCCATCTTTAGCTGACATGGGTTCTGTCCTATTGGAATTAAAATATCCCAGCAACTTGAAATGTAACAGTGATGAATTTTTTATGTTCTTCTACCTACCTTGTACGCTAGCTCAGGGCACTGTTACAAGTACACTTCTAGCTTTTTTCAGTGGATAGTTAACGTGACATGCAAGACTGGTCTGCGTGACACAGATAACTCGAGGGAATAGCAACAAAGTAAATGAGATGCATTAGTATCTGGATGTGAACTGGGGGATATAAGTTCTCAGAACTTCTTGTTTAATTTATAGAATTGGTTTTTTTCCCCTGTGCATAAGATTTCAAAATGGTAATCATATTCAGGAAATGAGATGTTCCCACTTCAGGTACTAATATCAATATGTAAAAGATAATCATTAACCAGATGTACTACTCAGCAGTGCCTATTATATGTAAACAAGCTAACTGAGGTGATAAAAAAAGCTTTTACTTAAAATTTAGTTACATTGACCACAGAGACACTGGGAAAACCCGGAGACTGTTTGTTTTGGGTTTTTAATTGACCACTGCATGGACAGAGCAAGGGCTTAGTGAAACAAAGAGAGTAATAAAAATTTGTGTTGCAGCTAACATTACAGTGTGTGAAACATCCCCGTTGTATGAGGTCCAAGCTGGATGCTCCTTCATGTGACCATTTAAAAGGAAATGGGCAGCACCTCCACATTTTCACATATAGGACATACAGAATGAGCAGAGAACCAGGACTGCTAGAAACCCCAAACTTCACTCCGTTTTTTTCTTTCCACTAAAAATTGCATCACATAAATTGTAAATAGAAGAGCTTTGTTTCATTCTTATTCCATTCCTAAGTTTCACAGTGTAGAAAAGGAAGTAATAGACGGGCTGTCTAGTAAACTTTCATGCTGTCAGGGGCCTGATTCCCTACTGTGTTGTTTCTGCTTCACTTGATGTAACTACCCTGATTCCAGTCAGGGTCCTACACTTAAGTTCCAATATTAAATTAAAGTAATTCCTGTGGAATGAGGCCACAGTTTTGTTTCAGGCTACAAGAAAAGTTCTGAGTATACCTCAAATATCCTTCCAGGATCTGAATAAACTGTAATAAATGAGAATGGACCCTTCTCCGAAACAAATTATCAACTGTAATTATGAAATAAGGGCTTCAGTGGTCTAGCTTGACATAGATGGCACAACATTCCTTGCCAGTAACTCCTTTTTTTATAGATATAGACAAACTTTTCTTTTGACATTACCCAAGAGCAGAAGGTTCCCCAGCATTGTGACTCCTAGCTTCCAACAGTCACTTAGGGAGTAACTGTTGGTGATCTGTCAACTTGGGGTAAAAATACTTGGTAAAAAATATTCAGTAGACTCCACTTTTAGCGGTGGGTATATCTGCTTGGAGCTGATGTTACCAGTAACAAGACCATCAAAAAAACAGGATCTTAAATTCTTAAGAGCTATTTTAGCCATAATAGGTCATAATCATGCTTTTTGCAAGTTTGGTTTGCAGAAAACACTGAGGTAAACACTACTTACAAGGCACCAATGCCTAAGGCTTCAAGTATTGACTTCCAGCTCCAATTCCAGAATGCAAGCTTTCACTTAAAATGAAGCACAACAGTAAGGTGCTGGAAAGGATTAGTTACAGGTCCCTGACAGTCAACAGACAAATATTTTGGGATGCATAATCCCATCATGACTTTGCTCCCTGTCTGTGGCTCAAATATGTAGCTTTGATTCTGAGTTTGTGTGTGTGCATTATGAAGACATATTTATAATTTGAGGTTGCAGCTCAGATGGAATCTTGTCTCAAGAAGTCCCTGTGTGGAGTCACACCAAAATTGCCCTAGCTCTCTGAATTTAAAGACAGCACCAAGAAGTACTGGAACGATTACCAAGAGCTCTGGAGAATTAAAAAAACTTATTGTCATAGAGATACATTAACAATAGAAAGAGTTGAGGTTAGTAAAGAACCTAAAATGGGGAGTTTGTGCAGAAGGAACACTCTCTAGTATCTGTTTCTGAAATACAAAGGAAAATTTAGATTGCACAAGAAATGACGATGGTTGATTTTGTTTGCAGGTGGGTCCTGAAAGATATCAGGGAGTGGAAGTCAGCTGGCAACTGCAATAGAGAAATCACCGTGCAAAGTACCACCTAGACTTCCTATGTGAGAAGTTGCAAAAATACTCTTTCACTGTTAAATATAGGCTCAGGTCTTGTTGATATGTCTGAGATGGCTTGTTATGGGCAAGCAGGAATTCTGCCAGTGGAAATAAGGTAACCAAGTATGAGATCTGCTATAAATAAAGGAAATGGTCTGCAAAAGCACTGTGCCATGGGACTGGACCTTCTGTAACTCTGAATACAGTCAGGTGGGTAGGGCAAGATAATAAATAAGATGCCCACAATTTTTTTGTGTGTCACACTTTGATTATACATTCCAGGTTGCATGATTGCCTCCCGAACTGGTGAGTTAACTTGAATACTAAATAGATACCTGTGGAGTGATACTTTTCTTTTTACTTACTGGCAGTAATTTGTAACACCCTTCTTCCTCCCCTCAGCCTGCACAGGGAGAGGAGGGGAGAGCTGGAGGATAGAGTCTCTCAGTCTCCAGCGACAGATACTTACAAAATTATCTTTGAGTTCAGAGGGGATGTGATCTGTCCAAGCATCTAGTATCTTCAGTAGCTTTTGGGACCAATGTTTGTTAGGTCTCAGAGTGTCTGTTTTTGCTTTCCATTCTCAGCCACTGAACACACATACTTACTTTTGAAGGAAAAGACTAAAAATCCTAGAGCTTTGTGCTATTTTTCTAATGTTGTTCCTATATCTTAGAAGAAATAAACTATTGACTGTGTATTTTAAAGGCTATATAGAATACAAGAAATTGCACATTGATTTTCCACTACTTCTAAGATATGACAAAAAGTGAGTCATCGACAGGATTTTGTCCCAGTTGGATTTAGTGGGAAAACTTTCATCGACTGGTGTGATTCAGACTCCAGTCTTCTGGCTCTTATTTGTGGTGATGAAAAGTATACCTGGACATCCCAGACCGGCAACTACATGGCAGGACATGTCTTTTCGGCTCTTAGAATGTACTGTATACTGTGGCAAGTTGTTAATCATGCAACAGGGATAATCTGTTGGGAAGTCATTGGATAACCAGATCCCTAATTATGAAAAGTGTATTAAGTACAGAAAAGAACTTGGGCACCTTTGTTGCTTTCATTGCTGAAGGCTACCCTAATGCCTTGAGAAGGGCTGCAATAGCGGTAGGGCTGCTGGCAACGAGTGGAAAAGTTTGTGGGGTTAGGTTGAAAGGCAAGGATGCTGACAAGACCTTTTGGGCACCAGAACCTCACCTTGCATTGCCCTTAGTTTTGGCTGAGGCTTTTTTTACCTCAGTGTTCAACCTGAGCACTTGGTTCAGACCCATTGTCCTACCCAGGTGGCATCTTGCTGCCTACTGTCTTTTATCCAAGTGTTTCTGTACGCAGATGGATGTCATCTAGTGGCCCAAAATCTTACTATTTTCATTCATTTTCTGGCCAAAAAGTGGTGTTCAACTTTCTAACTTGCTGAGGAGAGTAGGCATGTTTGAATCAGTGTGTTGCACAAAGGATGTTGAGACAAATTCACACGAATGAAAATTTATTAGCAGGCTCCATAGCTGATGGTACATATCAACAATGACAGAAGAAAAAAAAATAAATAAAGAGAGGGAAAGGGAAGACTCCCCAGTGGCAAGTTGGGAGAAGAAGTTGTGGTCGGCATCCTGAGATGAGCATCTTCCCCAAGCGTGCTATCCAGGGCACCAGGCAGCTCCAACACCATACTTTCCCTACGGCAGCTACATGGTTTTGATCAGGACTCGCTCAAACTCCCTACTGATTGTTCCCATTCACAGTGCAGGCTCTGAGGAGGGGTGGGTGCTGCACGGCTGGTTGGTTGGTGAGCGCTGTGCAGGTATATTGTTGAGTCCCTTGATGTAAACCAAAAGCTACAACCAAAGGGTAGGAAATGGAGGGGAAGAAGAGGGGGTGATTCTTGCTCCAGTGGTAGTCCCTCCCCCTGGAACCTTCCATGACAACACTATCAGGGTCTGCAGGCAACGGCCCACCTACCTCCAGGAGGGCCCTGTGGTCTCAGGGAGCCCTGGTGCCAGTGCGTAGCTCCCACGGTGTTGAGGTCACCATCTGGCCCTTTCAGTGCCACGCAGCAGAAGATCACGAATCCTCTGTGTGTCCCTTCACGATAAAAAACATCCAACATTCCAACCGTACCCCGAGCGGGACATACCAGTCACTGGGCACGGAGAGGACAGCCTGCTGTAGCGGTTTTGTTCACCAAAAAGGAGGTGGCATTTGGAAGTAGGCAGGCACCACTGCTTGTGACCATTTGCATAGCTATACGTTCTCATTAGAAATGACAGTAAATTTATCAATGCTTAAATTTACAGCACAAAAATGGAAAGCCATGTCTCGAGTTAAACCTTTGCCTTCCTTTGCCAAGGTTGTGTGCTAGAATTCCCTAAAGCCTCTTCTCTGCACCAGGGTATAAAACGCTGTGTGGAGAGTGGGGGACACAGAGTAATGCTTCTATGCTAAACTATTTGTGTTTGATTCATATTGCCCACATACTGATATTTGTGGGGATGTAAAGAGCCTCAAGATGCAAGAGGATAGTATCATATTTAAATATTTACTGGATAGCCAACTCGAGTGGTTTATATTACAGGAATTCCTGGAAATAAAATAATTATGAAGTAAGTACATGTCACTTATCCAGATACTGAAATAACCATTTCACTAGTCTGTTAGCATAGAACCAGTATCATTGCTGGATAGGATAACACAAGGAGGCAGGCACTTGACATGCAATCCCTGTATTTCCTCTCTTCCTATTAAATTCTGCATATATAGAAAATCACACAAAGAACATGCATAATACTTGTCTTCTCCCTCTTAATGCATCAAGCATAACAATATCAATTTAAAAAAACAGCGTTTAGCTTTTACCCACACATTTAACCTGATATAAAATTAAAAATTCAATTTCCACGAGCAAAAAAATAAATTAACATAGGGGTTTTCACTTTTGCTCTTGAATCTCCTTTACTGCCAACATTGTATGTCATACATGATCTCTTGTCTGGACTATGCTGCTGCTTTGTGCCAGCTGCAGAAGTGAACTGATGTAGTCTGCATGGCAGTGTACATATGCAACATGCAACCTGCTTGCCGCCGGTGACTGTGAGTACCAAGGCTCTGATAAAGAGCTTGATTCACTTTGTGATCTTTCTCCAAAATACTTCTTACTAACTTAAAAATCTTTGGTTGATTTGGTTGCTGTTGTCTCCTATTTAAGCAAACAAACAAAACAAAGAAAAAACATGCAGAAGTGCTGTGTTTGGTATCTATACATGAGCAGGAGGCTTTGATTTATTTGCTCTCTTGTTTGCATAGCTCTAACTATGGTTATTTATCTAGATTATTTATTATTCATAGACCTCTGTAGACACAGGCCACACACACCATCGGTATGTTTGCAGTTCTGCATCTGCAGCGATGGATTCTGACCAGCCTTTCAGAAACATTTCATAGTCACTTCATTCTAGAAATAGCATCTTGAGGATTAAGCAATAAATTTGAGATCTTGACCCCATATTCAGTCAGTCCTTTATATCAACTGACTTCACAGTAATAATTAGGAATTTTCATCTCCACATAGGCTTGCAGGTTGTAACAATGAGTTTTAAGAATTAACTATTTTAAGCTGAACCTGTGATGCTCATACTAGGTGTACAAATACAGAAAAAAAAACATATATACAAAAATAAAATAGCTGTTTCTTCATGCCTTCGTTTTACTTGTTTTGGTCATAAAATATCTAGATCTTGCTGTAATTTTCAATCAATATGAAATGCATTTTGTTTATAAATTAATATTCTGGTTTGCTGCATTGGCTTATAATGAATAAATAGCAGCAGCTAAGTATAGAAAGATTGTCACTTTTATCATTCACTTGCAAGAAGTTATTCTCCAGTTACTTATTACCTGTGGAATAATACTGAAATTAAATTGAGAAACCCAGTCAACATTGCATGCATCAAAAATTATGAAAAACTTCACTTACTGAGAACTGTGAAATGTTTCTTGGTTTTTAGACGTAGAGTCCTCCAGGGAGTGCTACAAATCCACACAAACTCACCGCACCTTCGACGTTGCATTTGGAGCGTTGATTTAGACGAAATATGTGTAAAAACTCCTGTAGGCAGACAGCTCTCTAGCGACTATACATCTGCAAAGGCTCAAGAACATAAATTATTTCAGCATGAGTCTGGAATAAATTATTCTCACTTCACAAACTCTAGATCTGCTTGATCCACACAGAGGCAAAGGAAAAATTGTTGTGCTTTGGAGTTAGGGAACAAGCGTGTATGTGTGTAATTTTACACTGAATTTTTTTCTGAGTAGCATAAAGTTAATGAAACCAACAAAAGAAAGAGGACTTGTGAAAGTAGGACATGAAACGATGTGAGACTGGCCTGGTACAAGAGGTTCCCTGAGCTACATCAGAGCCGAAGGTAAAGCAGCTGCCTTCTCTTCAGGAAAAAAAATTAATCAAGCTTTTTCCCCGCAGCACCCTACTTAGCTCAGATCCCTTAAAGCTACTCTGTATCCTCTGCAAAGGTAAAAAACCTGCGCTTTCTCTTCTAGTTTGTATCTCACAGACTATCAAAAAGACTATTCAGATTGGATTAAAAAAAAAAAAAATCCCAACATTCTGCCTCCAGAAAACCAGAGCAACTATACAGCAGTTGCTACTATTATATTGCAGCTGAACACCGCATTCAATAGTTGTGGCAGGGTTTGCCTTCCATGAATTTACCAAGTTTCTTCTGAGTTTACTTATTTTTAAGCCCTTGCAACATCTCGTGGTAATGAATCTCACACTTCAGCTACTCAGTCTGTGAAAAAATACTCACTTCCATTTGTTTTGGTTTGTTCTCCAGTAATTTCTTACGTACTACCTGTTCCTGTGTTGTGCGAAATAGTTAATGATCTTTCGTATTTACCTTCTCTGTGTCTCCTGAAAAAGAATCCCTTATCTTAGCCCTCTGTCATTTCTTGTCTGCACTGAAGACTTACTCTATTCAAACAGTCCTCATTCAGCAGCTATGCAATGCAGCTATCCATTCTGTCTGTCTTTCAGTGTATTTTTCTAGTTTTACCTATATTGTTTTTGAGGCGAGGTGACTGTACACCCCAGGCTATATATCAGCAGAATGGATTCTGATTTGTTCTCTAGTATTTTCTTAATAATTCTTAAGTGTTTTTGCCACTGCTGAGTACTGGGCTGACATTTTTATCAGAGTCTCCAAGATGTGTTTCCTGAGATGAAATAACTAATTTAGATCTCATCACCATTTAGATGCATTTGTTTTCCCCACATACATTGTCATTATCGAACTTGAATTTACTGACTTCTATTTTATTACCCAGATACTCAGTGTCAAGAGAGGTTTTTTTTAATTCTTCGCATAAGCTTTAGGTTCTCTATCTTGAGTAATTCTGTGTTAATATAGAACTCAGACCAGATTCCTGTGGGTCTCCAGCAGCAACCTCCTTTCCTTGAAAAAACTGACCATTTATTCCTTCTTCCTTATTTGTTTCCCTCATGCCTTCCCCAGTGGTGAAGACGCCGTGTTTATCTCTGAAATCAAGCCCGATTTGTACTGTCGTATTGCAGCTACAAACACTGTTTCAGGCAATGAAATATGCAATTAGTCTTCCGTGCCATTTGCCTTTTCTTTTTCTTTCCACATTATTTCTCGAGATAGTTCTTATGTCTTTTTTGCTTCCACTTTCTGTCTCTATCCCTTTCCCACCCTGTGTTCTTGAGTTCACTTTCTCATCCATACATTTTCCCATCCAACATCTTCCCATCCTGTTCAGGTTTCCTACAGGGACTCAACCCTTTCTTCACTACTCACGTCTCTTTACACAGGCTTACAGAACTGCATATGTGTATAATTTCTCTCCTTACCCTATCCATCCCTCTTTCACTGGAAATGGAAGCGACCAGATGCAATCTGTGCATAAGCGAAAGTCACTGAACCTGGTGGAAGTCTCTCCACTGGAGTAAGTAGAGTTGGAGTCAAGTTTTCTGTGAGAGAGGCTGGTTTACAGACAGGCGCTGCACCGCTACTCCTAGCAGAGGTAGGTGGTAGGCAATATGCCACATCTCCTCTTGGGCTGTTCAACCGGGCGATTTGGACTTCACGATAAGGTGGAGAGATTTACCTAAATGGGTTGAGGTGCACCAGGCTGAATCACACTCCTCCCGGCTCACCTGCCTCTCTAGTGAATTGCACGCAAGGGGTGAATAGCTCTAGGAGGAAAACTGTAAAAGTTCAGCTATCTATGCCTTTCCTAATATTTGGCAACTAGGGAATAACAGAGCTGCCAGCACATAGAGGGAAGAACGAACAAACCAGTGCACCAGGCAGGAAGTTGACTAACTCACCTGGGCCTGCTGCAGGTACCTGTAGAGGCAACAACAGCAAAACACAGGACACCAAGAACTGCAGTCAGTAGCTTGGAGAGCTGTGTTGAATTTTGCTCTTCAGTCCCATGACTCCTACAAAGATGGAGCAACCACAGTAACTTAGATGTGTTAGCACGATCATAGCAGAGATGGAGCAGCCATCCTACCTTCCATCTGTCACCAATGATACCTGTGGAGCAACACATGCTGGGACACCATAGTGTAATTTCTTTCCCACATGATAGAACCTTCGCATATGGTGGGACTTCTTTCCTCATACCTGAAGCCTTGATTCTCTTAACTGCCCTTTTTAATGTCAGCAATTCCTTTTCTTCCTCATATATCCAACATCCTTGATTTATCCAGTCATCACCAGGGAGGTCAATGGGATTCAAGATTCTCAGTATATGGAAAACTTTGTGAAATGGAATATGTGGTGATGGGTGAGAAAAGCGGAAAAGATCATTTCTGTGATGTGGCTTGTTACTTTTACCATTCCCAAAGCCATTTGTCAAGCACTAAGTCAAGTAACAGATAACAAGACATTGTTCTTTAATCTTCACAGTGAAGTATCTGTATTTTTCAGCTATCTCCACAGGACTTACATTCACAAATATCTTACTCCTTCAGTGACACTGAAACCAGCAGGGATATTTTATAGAGTGAGATAGTCTTCCACCAAATAAATACTCTCTGTGAAAAAGAGTGATGGACTAAACACATTTGGCACAGTGAGGCAATCTGCAGAACAGGGGACAGCACGGGGGAGTGAAGGTGCCACAATCAACTATTTCAGTGAAAATAACTGAGTCAGCTGTTACGTGTTAGAAGTGATAATGGCGATAATGACCACACCTTGTGGCCGTGGTGCTCTCCTTTTGCCAAGGATTGTTTTCTATTGGGTGACCTCTTCTCCAGGGTAGTCAGGATAATTCTGCTGTTGCAATGCTTTCGCACAAAGGTTCTTTGTGCCAAATAACATCATATTTTTGCTGCAGGGTGTTCATGGTTATTGTTTCTTCAATGCGTCTCTAATTAATTTTGCCAAAGCCACCCACCTTCTGCCATCTGTCAGGTGGCAAGAAGAAAGAATGTGGTTCCAGACAGACAGACATTCTGAAGGACAGAAGAACATGTGGTGAGGCGAGAAGGATATGGAGACAAATTCAGATCATCACCTCACAATAGCTTCTTTTATACGATAGCTTACAAATCATAATGGACTATTATATCTATGGTATATAAACTAGGGAGTTAAAAACCCACAGATTAAGTAATTGCAGCAAAGTTATGAAGCAAGAGACGCTAAAACCCTTTTCAGTCTAATATATCAATGACAACAATAATACAGTTATTGTAGTGATTCTTTTTAACCAGTAAGCTGAGTCCTTATAGACAATGGCCATAGTTTATACTTCCCATAAGAACAAATGTGTATTATCTTTTACCTTAACTGTTTCCACATTTCCATATGCTTCCAGTTATTTAACTTAATTGTGGAAAGAAAAACAAATACACAACATGTAAAGAAATGGCTTGACCTTCCTTCCATAGGCCACATCCTATATTCTTTGCATGCTCCAAAGCTACCTCGCACTCTGATGAACTTGACTAGGAGTTGTGTTTGTGTATATGCCCGCACAAAACGTATATATAACCTGGCCTCACATGGCGCTACAGCACTGACCTGAAATACCAGTAGAACTTCAGCAACGGTATTAATCACGTATTCATGACTGAATGTGGGTTGCAAGAAAATATTTGAGAGTCCATAGGAACTTTTATTTAAAGTATGCAATCCCTAAATATTCAGGTTTACATTACGGTCCTTTATTTAGGATTTATTAGACTATTTCATATTTGCCTTTCTGTTTATTTTGTAAAAGTATACTTGTCTAGCACACATTTTTATGCCAGCCTTGCTTTGCATTTTTACAGTCTGCTAATTAGACCATTTTAACTAATTTGTTTGCATTTTGTATGAGCAAGTTGGGCTTTTGGATTGACTAATGTAATTGCAGCCAGTTTCTGCCAAATACAAATTACTCTTTCTAGTGTGAGCTAGAGAGAAAAGTAAATATTTAATAGCCATCAATACCCTTGCAGCATTTTAGAGTGTGTTTTTTTCCTATGGAAAGTTTAAATAATTTCTTCAGTGCTTGATTGCACTTTAATGTTAAGAAATTATTTTTTAATCTTTTCTGAAATAATAATGAATTGGACATTTTAACATCTCCGTAAGGGTTTCATTTCTGTGCACTTTGCAGTTTTAAATTCCAAGCTTTAAGATCTGTTACTTTCATGTTTGAAGTTTACTTATGTAGCTTTTTATGCATTGAATGCCTTCTCCTGAAGCCATTTTCTTGGAATGTACTTGGGTTTTAATATTTCTAAAAGTCAAGTCTTACAGCAACGTTAAATTGCAGGACTTTTGCTTAGTCTCCCTTTTTTTATTCTTTTTCAGAGGAGCATAGGAGAAGACAGGAACTGGCTACCAAACGTCAGCATTACTGGTATCTGTCTTTTGAACAGCAAGTTTTATGTTCTTCATCTTTGCAGAAGTGGACATAAAGGCATAGGTGCACCACAGACTCAAGTAGGTTAAAGCTCCTCAATTTTCAGCCTTAATGTTCCCGGGGTACTTGCTATGGTGCAGATCAAGATGACCACCAGCTTTGCCAGGGCAAGGCAGCTCTCCTCCTCCCCTTCTTCCTTCCTCACACCTCCCTCCTGCCATGACCTACAACAGAGGACTGGGTCACATCTGCCTCACCCCCTCACAGGGGTACGGCTGCCTCCGAAATGTTATACACAGACCACTCTTCTCAGTTCAGGGCCAACATAAAAGTGCTGAAAGGTGTTGCTTTCTGACAAAATCTGGAAATTATGCTCTTCACCCCGGTCCGGTGTACACACCTGCATGGTGTCAGTGCATTTTTCCCAAGGTATGAGTGCTTCAGGCTCTAATTTCTTTTCCCACATGAAGCTTTCAAGTGCATGGGTCCCATAAGTGTCTTAACCAGTGGCCTAAAAGGAGAAGGGCTGCTGTTGCTCTCTGTCCCCCGGTGAATGTGGGAATAACCCATGGAAAGCAGAAGGGTTTGAGCAGGAGTGGCGGGTAATGGCTAGCTGGTGCTGGGGTTGCCTTGGTGTGTTTCCTAACCTTACCTTACTTTTTGTCAGTCACCTTGTGCAGCTGGTACCCGTCTCAGGTTGCTGTGGGAAGGAGAACCTGCCTTTGGCCAACTTACTCTTTCATCTGATGAAGCCAAAATGATAACAGATCAACACATCCAGCACTAAGGAGAGAGAAATCAAAACACCTTTCAGCTGAGTCCTTGGCATGTCAGTACTCATTTGCTTTTCAGATAGGGTGCAACTTCATGTAATATTAAGCCATCCATAATTATGAATTAAGAGGGTAAATACATAATCTCTGCCAAGTGACAACAGAGGACCATGTCATCATCAGACTATATAACCAGGTTCTGAATTTCATAACCACAGCAACCAAATTCCTTCTCTCTGTCCCATTCCTGTGACATCAAATGTGCCACGGAGCATGAAACAGCATGTCTTTGACGGATGCTCTACCTGTCTCCCTCACGATCTTCGCAATCCTCCCATCATGCTCTAAGAACGGCTGCATTGCAAAAGGTAATATCTTTTTTTGTTTCTGGTATTTGCCTGGCCTAGATGGATGGACAGGTGATTTGATCAGTGAACCAACCATGCTGTTCTGGGAAAGCTGCTACTAACAGGCAGTCTCACCTGCCCTGCTGGATAAGTTTAAGCGTGGCATTTCATTAGTAAACCCAACACTGCCGTTCTCGGATATCCTCAAGTCTCACAAACATCAGTAGCAAATTTGAGATTTGTCTATTTGGATTAAAACCTAATTTCTTTTAAATTTAACACTACATTTAATACTAAAATTCAACACTGAAAAGCAGTAATTAATTTAACAATAAATTTAATAAAAGTATTTTTTGTAGATTTAATGCTACAGTTCTGGTGTATATTTTCCTTTATGGACATGGTCGCTCTTTGGGAACAGTGCTCTTGGTCCTAATTTATATTTAATTTCCTGAATAAGTACTTTTTTGTCCTAGAGAGAGGGACATGTAGCATCCTGTGTATCCATATATTTGTTATTTTGGTACCAGTATTTTGGAAATGAAGAGGCCAGATTATCAAATGGATTTGAGTGTGTACCCAGTCCTTTTCTGAGTGTGTCTATCTGAATACATATGGAAAATCTGGTGTGATTTTGGTATCCCTGAGAGAATATAAGAGGATGGAGGCTTTGAAGATGTTGGTACCATCACACAAGAGGTCTGTCTAAAATAGCTGCACCGATTTTCTTCAGAAATTAGAAGGAAGTTAGGTTATTTTTTTCTCACTTCTGACCATTCTACAATTTATCCGTGCCTATATTCTTTTGCTGGTAATAGGATTCCTCACACAAGTAACACAATAGCGCTTTAACCTTAAGCAGTTGGCCTCCACACCCATGTACAAGTGAGTATGTCAGCTGGTGCTTACTGTGATGCAGAGAACAAATTAACCGAGAACTGGACTGACTCTGTTTTAAGTCATAGATAACTGAAATCTATTTTAATCATTTCAGTCACAGAAAAGCATTTTCTAAATGTGTTATGTCAAAACATCCCAAAAAGTGACATGTAATCCAAGGCCTGTGTGTTATTCATGATTACATTTGCAAATTCAATCTCAGTCCTTTCAAGACATTTTGAATTTAAAGTAATATTGTTAAATGCTTATGTTCTTAATACTTAACTAAAGCAGTGCCACAGGAATATTCAATTAAGGACTTCAGCACAATAATTCATTTATTCACTGAATATCCTGTCTTAACAAATGGCAATTTTTACAGATCTGACCACTCTCCAGAAATTTAGTCGTTCTCCAAAATGTAACAGCGGGAGATTGAGGAGGTGTTTAAAAAAAAAGTATAGCACTTTCCAAATTGTTAAATAAATAAGTATCCAACATAAAATACAGATGCTTTTCACCAGCTGCATCACAAGACCTTTCAGTGTCTGCTGTCTGCTTATGAACTGCCTATTTCTGTAAAAGCCTGTGAGAATCAATGTCTTTACAATGTCGGGTCCTGGCAAAACTATGCAGGAAAACAGATCCCAGACATTTAGTTTTCTAAAGCTACAGTGGCACTTCTCACACTGACTCAGCCCGAGTGCTTCTGCTGTGTTAGGTTCTCTCAGTAATTTTCAGAATTTCATATGGCAATGGAAATTTTTTTTTTTTTTTAATTTTGGCTATTTCTAAGCCCAGTATTTCTGTACCTGAAGAGTAGCTTAAATGTGAGGGATGACACATGACTGTGTCTGTGTTGCTGTAACATTCCAGCAGGAAAATTCTGGATCCAAATGATGAACATAGAGTATGGTATAACAGTTAGTTCTTAAACATATACATCCTCTCATAAATTTGTGCTCTCCCCATGACGTTTTTCCACTAAGGATGGATGTACTTAGAAGACGAATTTCCATATGAATGACAAGACGTTTTGCAATCATTGTGTGAACTAAAAGGGGAAATGTCAATCATCAATTTTAGACTATTTTATTTATACCAAGCCATAGGTATTTCTAGTGTAAATTAAATTATTTTGAGTATGAGAGCAGTGAAATGTTGTCCAAGAGAAATTCATTTTATGTCATTTGCACCTGTAGTTTGGACTGAATAGATGAAAATGAAGATACGTATGGGGAAGCTATGTGACAAAATGCATGCAAAGGAATGATGTGAATAGCGTGAAAGAAAGCAAAGCTGAAGAAGAAAAAAAAAGGTCTGGTTAGTTGGGATGTTGGTGGAATATTTTCTACTCACCTCTGTTGGAAAGAAGTATTAAAATATCTGGTCCTCACAGAACTCCACATCATATTAAAGTTTTTATCAACTCCTGGGTTTGCATCTCTAAGAGTTTCGATCTACATCTGGCAATCACCTCAGTAAAGCACTTTGACATGAAGCATTGCTTGTGTTGCTGCTAGTTATAAAAATTTGCGAAGGAGAACATCACTTCAAAAGGTGATAAAGACATAATGAACAGGAGCCAAAGTTTTTATAGCCAAAGTTAGCCCATACTGTAATGTGTGTAAGGTATACTTAAAAAAAAGGAATGTCAGTTATGTTTGCAAGTAGCTTCAGATTAACGAGGGCAGAAAGAATCCAAAGGACTGTTTAAAGGTCAGTGAAAAGTCTAGAGGTTAAACCCCAATACTTTTTTTTTCAGTTCGGACTGCAGAGAGTTCAAAAAGAAAGGCCCACTTCTACTCTCACTTATACTAGTGTGAATTTAGTATTCACAAGTGCTTGGTCTTAGTTGAGTTGGTGTGGATTTACAGCACAAGGACTACCAGCTCTGTCTCCATCCTGTTGCTCTGCTGCTTGATTGAAAGAACACATGTTGTTCAGCTGTTACTTTCCCCTAAAAAAAATATATATCCATGTAAATCTGCCCATGGAGTTTTCAGAGTAGAGAAGGTACACAAAATACTTGAAATACGCTGCAGAGGTTGAAAATAAATATATTGGGAAAGGTGAATTTCCATGTTAAATAAACTTATTTGATGCTCATTAACTCATAGCAAGAATAACATTCTTCCATCAGAAGTTCTACAGCCTTTTTAAATATGGTGCAAATCTTGGATTGTATTTCACATGGGAGGTTTGTTAACAGTAAAATCATCATATCCCTATTTCTATCATAACCTAACAGGAGCCACGCCACTGAAAAGAAGAATGTCTTATCTCAAACGAAGTTTCCAACTAAGATAATCTGAGGAAATATATAACACCACTGTGACTCTTGGGTGACTTAATGTTTTCTTTTCTACTTCTTTTTCTACTATTAACAGTAATAAAACCATACCATTTAGCAAAAGCTTAAAAAAGGTCAGCCAATAAATAACAGTATTGACATTTGCATCTTTTCCTCCTGGAGAAATCCTTCAAGTCTCTGTCTTGGACTCCACTCTTATTCATGTTTCCTGAGGACAGAAAATCTTCCAAGGTGTGGAAGGCTTCAGGGTCACTCCCGACACAAATTGCAAACACGATGCACTTGAACTCTGGGGCACTGCCTTCACCCTCTTCTCTGCTGGCCACACTACACACTGATAGACCATCCGGAATTGTTCTCTCCTGGCCAGGTCCCTGAGCAGTAACTACTGGAGAAAGTTGCTTAAAGAAAATGTATAGAGTTTAGTGATGAATATACAGAAAGATTACAAACCACGTTCTGCAAATTCCTTTCATGCATCTTCCCAGAACGTTATCCAGAGAGGTAGCTGAGTTAACAGCAGCGGAGCCTCGCAGAATGTCTTGACTCCCCTTGGTTTTACAGGCTCTTTGCAATTGCCCGCTCTGCTTTTGTGTCCTCCTGACAGTTCTTCCTCAGCTCCTTCCACTTCATATCTCACCTCTGTTGTTGTCTCTTCAAGTGTCCCCTCAGCATCTCCATCGCTCCCCAAAGCTCCTACTCCCATTCATACCATGCTGTCCTGCTGCTTTCCCACACCTACATGATGTGAGTCCACGGGCAGTTCTCACCTCAGAGTTCCTTTTCAAACCACATAGCACTATGAAGAGGCTTTTTATAATTTATTTGAGTTTTTATATATTTTTTCCTTTTGAAACTCTGTGAAGGAACTAGACGAGCATTAAGTCATGATCTCATGCAGAAGGAAGGACCAAGTGTTGCTCAAGAGGCAAAAATGAGAAATGGCAGCCATTTTTTAATATAACCAAATATTCCTGAAAATATACTACATGGTTCTAGAAATTACAGTGGGTCTTATGACCCACGTTACCGCTCATGGCTTGAAAAGCTGCAAGACTTTTCCTCCCCTTGATCAGATAACTGTAAAAGCACTTCCAACATGAAGAGCTGCCATGTGACCTTGTGGGTTTTTTTCCTTTTCAACCTTGCAAACATTCATACAAGGAAATTCAATTGTTTGGATATGATAGAAGAAAGATCCACAAGAATGAGAACTTGGGTAATGTATATTCATTTCAAAAGTCAAGGAAATATTGATGGAAAACACTTCTGCATCTTCCACTAGAATTACTGAATAGATTTGATTAAATATATAAACTTCACTTTGCTATTCAAGTTCACCAAGCATGTTTGGAATAACAATTATTTTATTAACATACCAACTTGATCTAGTCAAACAAAATTAAATGCGTTTTGGGGTAATAAAATGTAAAGCCTTATTTAAGTATCTTTGCTTCTTTAAAACAATGGAGAGACAGAGATTTCTGCAGAAGCAAAATTATATTCCCACAAAAACTGTAAATTAAAATCATTAGCCTTAGCCTTGCCATAAGCATCTTTTTCCTCAGGGGCATGGACCAGCTGTGCTCAAAGAGAAATTTTAGTTTCAGAAGGCTCTTGGGAAAAACATACAAAATATATTGTTGCTCTATTTATAAAATACAACAAGTTATCTCTAATCTGTTCCTACTAATGAGTGTAAGACCAGAAGGGAAAAAAAAAAGCTCTTAGAATAAAAATTGTCAGAGTCTTAGGGACACAGGGAAGCTTCCGAAGAGAAAAGTTTCATTTTAAGTAAGGCATCACATTCTAACCATGATATTGGCTTAACAACCTGTACAGGCTCAGATGCACCAATTTATGCCAAATTTTCAGAACTCTGAAACACGTGAGAGACTTCTTACCCTGCTCAGAGCAGCTGACACACTTTAGTTTGAACAATACTTGATTTTCCTTGTCGCCTTGCCTGCTCTGGCACCCCAGGGTCAGCCTTTTTAGCATTTTACCATGACATCCTTGTTATCTGCTATCTCAAAGTTTTTGATGGTGTCATATCTGTACATGATGCCTCGTAAGCAGTAAGATTCAAAACTGCCGAACTTGTGCACCCATGCATTAATCTACATGCAAAAATAATCTAGTTAATGAAAAGATGGCCGGGGGAAAGCATAGCCTGCCTGTAAGCTCAGGATGCGAGAGGTCGCATGGGCTGTGGCTGGCACTAGGAAGACCTGAAACTGCCACTGACCCATCGCGTGATTCTGAGGAAGCCGCTTCACCTTTCTATTGCGCTTTTCTTCTCAGCCTTCGTCTCTCCAACCCGCCAGCCCTTCACAGCAAGATCTGTCTCTTATGATATGTGTCTCACAGCGGGAGCTCAGCTGGGGCTTCCAAATTAGAGCTGATGGGGGATTTTTCAAGGAAGTGAATTCTCGTTAGAACGTGCAGCTCGGTTTCAGTGCAGTTCTGCAGTGCAGTTGTGGGGATGCTCGCCCGCTATGTGAGGATGCAAATTCAAATAATGGCTCTGAAGAATACGTTGTTATAGGAAGTAGACCATCTCTAGCAGGAGCTGTGGAGTGCACCTTGCCCTAGGATAACTATCAGGCTGCGGGTGAATTGGCACAGTCATCTGTAGTTAGAGAGACAGCAGGTCAGGAATTTGAACCCGAGTATGCTAGGGGAGATCACATGCTGTACATCTCTTTTGTTGTTGTGTTTGTTTATTTGTTTGTATAAAAACAAACCTTCTAAAAGCACTTGGGTTTGCTACAGGAGAGAACTGGAGCATCAATGAAATCCTGGGAAGTGTCATTGGGTGGGTTTACTTGGTCTCACTCGGCTCTGCTCTGTACCCTACAAACTGTTAACAGTGGGATCAGGCATATTTTATCTTGTAAAATACTGACAGTCTAAAGGAGACAGACAACTTCAGAATAAATCATGAACCAATATTTGAGGAGAGTTAATGATGAAAAGAGAAGTTCTTTGCAAAAATCATTCCAAGGAGAAATAGAAAGGCCTTCTGGTAATTAGCAAAAACAAGTTGTCCCCAGCATGAGAAAAGGACATGGCAGTAGGCAGGTGTGGGCAAAGGGAGTAATCAGATCAGTAAACCAAAGGGAATAGTAGCAAAGTTCAGTGGAGACAACAGGAAAGTAAAGCATGGAATTAGGGGGAAAGTGGTACAGGGCTTTAGTAAGTTTTGATGTGCCATAATGAGAGAAAGGAAATAACCAGGAATTCCCAACAGCCATACGATTACAGCTTTAAGAACATTTTCTTAGCAGCTTCTGAGTATTAATTCTGGTAGAACACTCTGAAGAGAGAAACACTTTAGAAAAACTTGGAGTTTATTAAAAAAACCAAATGTTGTTATGAAGGCGATCTCCACCATACACCACCGTAAGGTGCTAGTCGTGTAGAACCCTACAACAATACCAAAATGACAGTGCCTGAAGGGAAGATGTGTTTTCTCCCCTTCCTAGCTCCACTTCAGCTTCTCTTACTGACTGCCAGTCCAAAATAGCCTGCTTTTCTAACCCAGAGAGCAGCTGAGTCATATTCAGTTCACATGGTCACTTTGCAGCTGAGTGTGATTGCACTACCTGTGTGGGATCACCAAACAATATGCAAAATATTATTTGCTGCAATGGCAACTCTGTAAACGTGGCGCCAGGGGGGCATTTTGTAGAAAAGTTAAGGCTATCAGGAATATCATATCGCTTCTGCTAAAGATTTGTGCTGGATCACGCACTGTTCTCTCTCTAGCCTCTGCCTACCGAACTGTAGAAATTCTACAAAATTCTGTGCCCAGGGCTGTTATCCTGGCGTGGGGGTTCAGGCTCTGGTGTAACTGAAATTAGGACACAGTCTGCCACTGTGGTCACCTTTCAGTAAAAGTAAGACCTCTTTCTCTGGGAGCTAATTTTGCTTAAGCTCACTCCATGAGTTTCCATTCTCTAATTGTTCACTTCAGACTCAGACAGAACAAATCACTTTTCCAACCTGCAAAACGATATTCCAGGAGAATATATGGAGAAATTAGTCAAATCGTGGAAGAAATCTCAACAAAAATATTGCAACAAGGGTATAGGTTACTGACAAAACCATTAGATTAGGCTGCTTCTCTATGAAGACAGTAACTTTTCCAGTGTAACTTAAAAATCATCCTTTTAAATTATATGACTAGTAAAACACCAATGAACTATGGAGTCTCTTGTTGGCAAAAAGTTTGCCCCTGAACCTTCTGCTCCATAAATTGAGATTAAAAAGAGAAAAATTTGAGACAAACAAGCACTGACCTGTGGTTGAGAGTTAAGCAAACATGAAGATGCATTCAGAGATGCAGCCCTGTGATGGGGAAATACCCAGGGTAAGAAATGTTTACAGAGGAAAGTTCTGTGGATTTCCAGGCAGGGGAATAGCAGTGGTTACCTCCTGCTGAAATATCATAGCCGCAATGAAGTGGCAAAGATGACAACTGACATGTCAGGGACACATAAATCTATCCTTATAAGGCTGACAACTTGGTATGATTGCTCTCCAAAGATAACTTTATGACTTGCTGAAGTGTGATTTAAGGATGCCCTGGAGCAGCACTAACCTGTGTACCTTTCTTGTGGGTAACTTTTTATAAGCTATAGCTTTAGTTAATAGCTTATGCAATTTTTCATTTGACCTACGGGTGTCCCATGCGGGTGGGATTTTCAAAAACACTCAGGCCCAGATCCACAAAGGGATTTACACAGAGATGATTGCACCTATAATGTGTGCATGGAGCAGAGCAGAGACCTGGCCACAATTTAGGCTGTGATCTAGGGAGGACCCAGGAGAGGGGCTGCAAGACCCTTAAATGTTCACCAGGAAATCTACCCATGCATATGCGTGAAACTGCTCTGGACTGTGGCGATGCCTTCTCTCTGTTCCCACCGAAACAGAGTAAAATTAGGCACCAGCAAAGTGCGCTTGAAAAGGCTGACTGTTTCCCTACTGTCAATTTGACCCTTTCTAAAATATCTTTTAGAAAGAAGTACTTGAATGTTATTATCAGGTAGACAACTTCAGCAGGAAAAATGTGTGCTGTTTTTATTTCAGTGCTTTGTTTTTCAAGTGAACTATTGTATATACATACAAGAATAAAAAGGCTGATAAAAAGGATAATAATACAATATCCAGTTTGGTCCTAGTGGTGCTAGATGTGCTTAATCTGCAGCAGTTGATAATCTCTGCATGCAACTTGGGCTGTAGATCTTTGAGTGCATCCTCCCTCTTGATGCTGGCAAAGAGCAGGGCTTGTGTCTTCATATATGTCAAACACTAGGATAAATTATGTCCTCCGTGGGAAACAAGCCACAAGCAGCAGTGTATCTTATAAATAAGCCTCTAGGGAAGCTGCTTTATTTCCATTTTTCCCCGTCTTTTCACAAAGCCAATCTAGCCCCTGTGGCATTGGGGCCCTCAGAAGGCAGTTGTATTTGAAAGGCTATAAACAGTCAAAGCAAATAAATAGATGGGGAAAGCTGAAGTCCTTGTAACGCCATGCTACAAAATAGGTGCGCGACTGGCAGCCGCTGCACGAAGGCTGGGTGCTGATTTGCCTCCTCAGACGCAGAGAGCCTTCAGCACATGTCTCTGAAGACAGGTAAAGCGCGGGTTGCTCTGGCCTCGCACCTGCAGAGCAGACATCCACCTTCCTGGGGGCTGGTGCAGCACCAGGGTGTTACAGGCTAAATTCTCAGAGCCGTGTTCTGACCCTGGTCAGCAGCTGAATTTATACTCCTTTTAGAGGGGAGAAAGCATCTTGAAAGGAGTAGAGGACCCCAAAGCTCTTTAGAGCTCCCCAGGTGCTCAAGTGAAGTGGTAGCAGAACACAGGCATCTAACTTCCACTATGATAGGTAGTAAACCCAGTAAACTTAACTCAGGGTAAACTTCTGAGGGCTGCAGAGTGAACTGGAGAAAATTCTTTGTTTGTCCTCCTGGGACAGCATTATGGGAAAGCCTGTAAAGTTGTAGGTCCAAGCATAGAGCCTCCTCTGACTTCCAGGGGAATGTCAGCTGCAGATAAATAGCAATGCAAAGGCCTAAAGGCATGATACGAATTCAACTCAAAAGCATTGTAAGTTTACTCTGCTCACACCTACACGACAGTCGAAGTATGGCAACACTCCTGCTGTTGTAGCTAAAATGGTCTAAGGATAAGAACCGAACTGCAGGAAGAGGCAGTATTTTGTTTTAACTGGGGGCAAAAAGCTTGCAGACACAAGTCCTCTTTAGTATTCGGAAACCTTCCTCCGGTTATTGGTATCATTTATTCTAGTAGAAGAGGTTTCTTTTCCCTGTAACTTTGCCTTGGAAACAAAGTGAGATCTGAACTCTGCTCCAGTGCAAAATATTGTACGATCTACGCCCACACCGTAAAATAACATTGAAAAGGTTTATTGGGAAGTCTGATGAGCTCACAACACACTTTTCCCTAAGACTGAGATGATTTTAAGGTTAGTCAGAAAAGGTGTTTTTTTCCCAGTGGGTATATTTTGTAAGCATGGTGACTTAAAGTCACATCCTCGCAGGAAGTCATCACGTAGTATCTGAACACTTAAATCCTGAGGGTGAAATGCGGGCCCTGCGGAACTGGTATGGTTCTAAGAGTGCACAGGCCTTGTAATAGGGTCTTTGTAATAAGGTGGAAGTTTGTGTAGAGAATGGGAAAAGAGGAAAGCAAATTCTACCCTAAAGCACTTGCACCCTCTCTCTTGATAAGAAGTCAAGTAAGTATTTTATGCTGCATGGCACTTCAAGACGTATGACCTCTTGTCCTCACCAAGAAAGGAAATACCACTTACGCACAAGTAGCAAAAAAATCACATAAAAATAATTTCAGCTACTTCCTACTTCATAAGAAGAACTAAAGTGGTGCTGTTGTCTCTCAGCATCAAAAAAAAATTACGCTTTGTCAGGTAGAATGCACGATTCACCATTCGCTGCAAAACACACGTTCTGGTTGGGTCTAACATTTCATTCCTTTTGCAACCTCTAGCTCTTAAATGATGGAAAATCTGAGGATGATGCTTTAGGATCATAGAAAAGGGAAGCAAATTTCTTTTTAAAACTCTCTAGTTCCAAGGAACTAAGATATTTCTTCTAAGTATTCATTGCAAAGGCAGGGAAAACTAGGGGAAAGTTACTCCAAAGTACCATCTGCAGTCAGATTTGGGGTGAATGTTCTCAAAAACTGTTTTCTCTTACACATACATTTTGTAGGCTTGAGCATTATGTCCAAAAAGACGATTGTGGACTACTCAAAAAGGAACAGGAACCTGAAAGCAGGCTAGTCTCCTAGACGCCTGGGTCCAGGGCAGGTGCATTGCATTTCGGAGACTGCCTTGAAGTCTAAGTTGGTCATTCTTCCTCCGACCTAAAAGGGGGTGGTAACTTTATTTCCACTCACCCATCCCTTTTCAGTTAGTGTTCATTTTAATCACAGGTGCCATCAGACACTCTTTCTTAATGCTTGTCATTGCTCTGTCCAGCCATTTTCTCTTGGCACCTCTAGATGTAGGAGTAGTATAAATATATTCAGTGCTACAGCAAAGTCTTTAAAATAACATAGATGTCAGCATACATACATATTCATATGTAAACAGCAAGGCACATTCAGCAATAGTCTAAATAGAGGAAATCAGGTAACACAGCACAAGGACAGAAAGCAAGTGTAAAATGAGTCTTGATCAAATGGTTTCTACTTCACTTACTTTTGTCCTGCTCTGACTGGTGTAACTTATAATTAGTCTCTGCCTGCAGTGGTGTGGTTCCAAAGAATGGTGGATTAAGGAGAAACTCTAGAATTTCTCCGTAACTTGACAAGTTATAACCTGAAAAGCTACACTTAGTCCATTAAAGATTTTTCACAGTGACATTTTAGTGCAGCTAGGGAAATACACCACTTTGCCATTTATCATTTTCAGGGCATGGACAGTGAAAAGAAGGTTGCTATGAAGAACAAAATAAAATAGATTACACGTATAGAGGTGAAGTGAAGAATACTGATAAATATACACCACTGAATGTCAGCAAATGTCACTTGAGAAGCCATTTGCAGCTACCAGAACAGCCTTGCAAACCAGCAAAAGTAGCAAAACCAGGCAAAACAAGTTGGGTGTACTCACTTCCACATGAATAAGCAATAAGCCTCTCTGAAGTTACACCAGAAAGTTGTTAAACTTGATAGATGAATCTTTTCCAAATTGCTCTGTCGCATACTGTATATGGCTACAAAGGACTATGGATGTTTTAAAGAGAAAAAGAGAGAGCAGTGCTGAGAATGCAGCGCTTTAAGCATTTTTGTTCAAACACTTGTATTCTGCTTTGTATTAAAGAGACAGTTTGAACAAAGGAGTGATTCATCACACCGCTTTTTCTTCCATAGGGCTGCTCTTTTTTTTGTCTGAACTTCGTTGTCGGAACTATCGCGTTATTACCGTCTCTCCTTTAAATATATTTGCAACTCTAGCGGCAGGGCTTAGAGTTAAAGCAATTTGGGTTTGGTAGGCAGAAACGTTGCAAATGAAAGCTTGCCTGCTGCAAAACTTCTAATGGTGGCTATCTAGCATGCCATCTAAGTGTAAGTGAAAGACCTGCAAGATGTCTTCTATCTTTCCAGGAGCATCTGATTTGTAGATCTATGGATCAGCTCCATTTTGGTTTATAGACATGTTGACCTGGAAAAGCCTCTCCTTGTGAAAGTTACAGTACTTGAGAGACAGCATCAAGATTCCTTCAGGCTTATTTTAATCTGGGCTGTCTCTTTGCAGCCTCTTGAACCACTACTCTTCATTGGTAATAAACAGAAGTGAAGATCTTTGACTCAGAAAATATCTCCAAGGAAAAGCATGAGTTCTTAAAATTTCAGAAACTCTGCTGCTTTTACATTTAATTTTCCATGAGATTCTTCTTCCCAAATTCTGATTTATCTTAGCAAAATCTGAGACAGCCTGCATCATTTTGATTTCATGAGACTGTTATCCCCAGACCCCACACTCATGCAAATTTCAGATCAGTTTTGTTTTCATTAGTGAAAAGCAGCAACGTGCATCACATAAATGGGGTCATGCAGGATCTCCTTTATTCAAAGTATTTCATACATGCTAAGATACGCTGATTGTAGAACCATTGCAGTTAAACTTCTGACCATATGTTCATGTAAAAGCTATAAACAACCAGTCCTACAATGGCATCCTAAAGCCTGGGAGTTTAAATCTTTGAAGACAACGAATTTCTTGTACTCACAGATCCTGTAGATGGAGTAAGGGCGAACCTTCCTTTCTTGGGCAGGATGTTTATACAGCGGATTTTCTTTGTACGAGTCTTCACTCTGTTCTTGCAAAATCAAAATCAAAAGTGATCCTTATTAGTCAAACCGAACCCTTGATTAAATTAAATGTAAAGCCTGTTTTAGAAATGAACAAGGAAAATCAGAAAACAAAGATTAAACCCATGGGTTGTGCTCAGCACTGCATGAACTTTCCTGAACCGCTCCCCGCCTCCCTCCCCTCGATTCTTTGAAAACTGAAGTAATCTTTGCAGCAAAACAGGCGCTTGACAGCATCCGTCATCCAGAAGCTCAGTAGCAGTTGTGCTGCTTCTTTGGTCTTGTTTTGAATTTCTCTGTCAATTTGAATAGACACAACAGAGTCTCAAGGAGCGACGCTCACAAGCCGAGAAGGCAAGGACCGTGTCGGATGCAACAAAGGAGAAAAGATCTAACAGTTTGTTACCTCATCACAAATATGAGTGTCCCCAAAAGCTTCTCCTTTTACATAAAAGTGAGCAGTTCAGTGAAAAACACCAGAAAGCTTATTTACCTTTTATATGTGAAATTTAATATATGTTACACAATAACATGCTTAACTTCTTTAAGAAACTCTTGAGATGTATCACATATGCACACATTCTAAAGAGACAAACGTTTAGTTTCTTAAAGGATATTTGACAGGTAGAAACGCTTGGCCTAAAGATTTTCAAGGAATTCTTGAACAAATAGGCAGCACATGAACAAATATGCTGATTTTGTGAGAAGCACTGGAAAGAAACAGCCTGCCTAACCTAATGAATGGTTTAGTCCTTCCTTCCTCCGGCCTAAGCATGAAAGCTGCTATCACACCCCAGACTTGATCTAAACTACTGAGTGTGATAGGAAAGTGCCTACTGACGCTGGATCAGGCCCGGCAGCCTCCAGGCTTGACCCTGTAGGCCTGCACCAGCCCAAAGCCAACCTACGCTTCCCCATAACCGAAAGCCCCTCAAAGGCAGCTAAGGTACGTGCAAAATATCTGAAGCTCTTAATCAGACAGATCTTGCTCTGTGGAAAGAGTAGAAATTTTGCCTGAATAGAGAGGTACAGGGTTTGGTTTGGTACAGCCAGTAATAACAAAGAATCGTAGTTTCTGTTATCAGGGTTTTTTGATACATCTGTCTTTCTAAGTCAAAAGAACATATAGTTCTAAGGGGGGGTGTCATTTTTTGTCCTTTTTTATTTTAATGGCTAAACATTGTAATGCTAGCTAAATAGAAATTCTTGTCTGTTACTAGGTTCCTTTAGTTTGTAATAAATAGGAATACTAATGATTAAAATTTTGTATTTGGTATGCATTAGCTTTTGTAAGTCTTTTCTTTACAGGCTTCATTGGCATTCAATATGGCAAGCTTCCTTTGAAACATATTTATAAAATAACTACAGTATAATTAAACCAACAAAGCCATCTTTTAAGTAAGCTTAATAGCTCAGTTTTACATTCTGTAAATTTCTTATTTTAAGGAGGAAAAATAGTTATGCTTCAATTCTACTGTATATTTCATTTTGCATCTAATATTTCCTTTCCATTTGCAATCTGTGCATATCTAATTCTTGACAACTGTGATTATTAATAAGTGTGTGTGAAAAACATGCTTCGTAGAATCTTCCACAAGAATTTTTTTGTTAATGGGAACTGAAACATATCTTAGCAAAGACAATATGTGTAGTGTGTGTATATATATATATATACATATTTTAATAGCTAATGGTGGTGTAGTTAATACACAAAAATGGATTAATGGATATGGCAGGTAATAATCGAAGTGGATGCTGTTTAATAAATGTAACTAAAAATATTTTAATGATATAAAAGCAATAGGTAAATAAAAGCAATTACATTTAATTTTGCTTTCAGCTTGTGAGCGTTTTCTGTAAGCTTTAATAGCGGGGAGAGCTTGTGCAAAAGGCTAATGGTAGAGTCAGTGTTAGCCTTATTCATTAGGGTTTCTAAGTAGTACTTATTCGGAGATACTTCTCTGGAAGACTAAAATGTTCTTGGTAAAGGTACTTGGATCCTGATAACCCTAATTCATAATAATATCCCCCTCATTAAGAAAATCAAAGTTTACAGAGTCCTCAGCAGTTTGAAAATCTTTACACTATTTAGAACCATGATCATGTTTACTAAGAACACACTAAAAAATGATAGCTTGCATTCTAATAAGTAAAGTGGAACCTCATAACTGTTTCTTAAACTCTGTCCTCTACAGGCATAGTAATATTGAGACCCCATTTACGGTATGGTGAGTAACAACAGTTGACATCATTGTTATAATCTTTATTTAAAACTGTTACCAAGGTTACAAATTATCATCACTGTGTGCAACAGGTCCCTCTGAAGCAGTATCATTACAGATTAACTGTAATGTGTAGGATTATAATAAAAGGCATAAGGGATTATGCACAAGCAAGAACGCTAGAAATAACACAAATAACATCTACATTATGCAGTGCATCGCGTTGCAAAACCTCTGCTTTCAATGCTGAAATACACAATGTGGCTTTTTGTTTAATTCGGGCGTTTAGAGAGATGTTAACTGTATCCTGAAGTGGCTTTGCAAATGTCAGGGAGCAGAGGGGGTAGGGTTTATCTCGACCTGTAAAACCGCTGCTGCTGGAAACGTTCTCACGTAGCCTCCATTCTCCGCGGGGCACCCGGTGTGAGAGGAAAATACGCCGCCGCTGCGCGAAGCGGGACGGCGGCCGAGGGAAAGGGAGTCCGGGGCTGCGGCCGAGGCCTCGCCCGCCCCCAGAGGGGGTCTCGTCTGGAGTGACAGGGTGGCGAAAAGGAAAGCGGAGCGGCAGGTGACCTCCCGCTCGCCAAGGCGGCTGACCACCCCCGGCCAGCACCCCCGGCCCCCGCTAAATCACCCTGCCCCGCCCCCAGCGTAATGACATAAATCCGGGGATCTTAAAGTCTTTGCGACTGATCGTACTTGCTCATTTATAAATAATGATCTCCATATAGGTGCATAACAACAACATACCAGAAGTGTTTGGGGAGAAATCCGATTAAAGTCTATAGCTTTTTTTTTTCCTCTCTCTCTCCCGGAGCAAAAGTCTTGCCACAGGTCAGCCGCCGCGGCTGGCCCAGGCTGCGGGGTTAAAGGGAAGAAAAGGCTCCAGGCGAGCCGCCTCCCCTGGGCGGCCGCTGGCGGCAGCCACCGAACGACTCGCCCTGCCGGTGTGCGGCCCACCGCCCCCTTCGCCCGCTCGGCCTGGAATTCTCGGCCGGGCCGTCGGCGGTGGAGGCGGGCATTTTGGGGGCAGAGAGAGCCGCTGCCCTGGTTGGAGCGTGAACTCTGCGGTCGGGGCCGATTTCCCCCCGGCGCCAGCATCCTCCGGGCAGGGGCGTGGGGCCGCCCCGCTCCGCCTGTACGGGCCCGGCCCGGGGTGTCTGTGACGCAGAAACGCGCTTTCCTTTCCTCTTTTGGGCGATTTAGGAGAACTAGAAAAACAAACATCAGGCCGTTTCATGAAACCGGTGGAGAAAACTCCGAAGGGAAAGAGAGCGGGGCACATCCTTTTAGAGGAAGGACAAGGGTTCTCCGAGGAGGGAAAACAAAAGATGACAGTGGTGGCTGTAACCCCACCATGAACCAGGGACCTCCTGGCCACGCTCGGAGAGCTAACCTCCCCGGACATCCCATTACCTCTCCATGACACTTCACTAATGCTCACACAATGGCCAACTGAGCAGTTTAAGCAAAGATATTTTAACCTGAACCAAACATTGTCTACAGACAATAGGATGCAAAGCAACATCTGGTACCACACATAAACAATGCTGCGCAACAGCATATGCTCGACGTCTGGAAGTTTATGTCAACACTGAGCAGTCTGAGCATTCGAGGTCGCTGCTCGGCATGAAATCTTAATAAATGGCTGTTTGCTGCGCTTCCGAGGTGAGCATCTAGGATCCTTCCTCCCGGAGCATCCTCTTCACCTTGAGGATGCCCGGCAAGACGTCTTCGGACGCCATCCGCGCCTCCTCCCTTGAGAAAAGCCACGGGGAGAGCCCCTGGCCCGGCCGAGGGACAACGGCGGTTCCCCCTTCCCCGCCGCGGCTCCGGCGGGCACGGCTCGGCCGCCGGCGCTGAACGGACAACTTCAGGGAAGCGCTTCTTTCAAGACGAGGCTCTAGGCTAATGAAACGGCGGGAGGTGACTATTGCAAACAGCTGTTCCTCATACATATTTCATTATACAATCAGATAATGCGTCTTACCACCTTCTCAATTATTCACAGATAAACATTTTCAAGACGTTTTGACATCTGTCTTAGGGCCTGCTATTAATTTAGTAATCATTTGTGGTTAAAAATGTATGGGGACTGCACCTCACAAAAACTCCGATTTCACGAGGACAACTTCCGTCACAGCTCACCCCAAGCAGCACGTCGGGACAGAGGGAGCCCGGGGATGGGGGGAGCCCCGCAGCCCTCGGACTGTCGCCCCTGCGGAGTGCCGGGCCGGGCCGCCGCAGGCGGCTCCCGCGCCCGCCGGGGCTCCCGGGGAGAAGGGCGGGAGGCCGGTGGCGGGGACGCGGCACCTGCCCTCCCTGGCGAGCCAAGAAACCACCCCGAATAGTTGCCTTCATCCCTTCCGTCGGGCTCTTGGCACAAGCGCGCCCGCTTCTCCCCACAGGCAAACGGCTCTCACCGCTGCCTCGGGGCGCCCCGGAGGATGACAGCTGCCTGCGGCCGCCCGGCACCCACCCGTGCCTCGCCAGTCCTCCACCCTGTGTTCCCGCCAGCCGCAGGGCCCGCCCCTGTGGTTTCGCTCCCCGCCGGCACAAATCCCGCGTGTCCGCGGCCGGGCGACGAGACCCACTTGTCCCTTCCGAGCCCCAGGGAACTTCCCACGGAAAGTTTGCTCCACTGCTGCTTGGGCTGGCTGTAAAACCGGGAGGCTTTAGGGAGTCGCAGCGTCTTAAAACTGCTTCCTTTGTGTCTCTTCCTTGGCGATAATCCCTTTTCTTAAAATAAGGACCACCCCACCCCCCGAAAGACAGACGGACACGCACAACTACCAGATGTTACGCATGAACCTGAAAGAGAGTGTTAAACGAGCAAAGGGAGAGAATCAAATCTCGACAACTCCTTCAGACATTTTATTGATTAAATTAAACCATTCGGTGCCTATCTCCTCCCTCCCCTTCCTCAGGCTACCTCTTCTAGCCACAAAATTCACACGCAAGCAATAATCTGCCCCCTTCACGACTCCCCCACGCCCAGGTAAGTGGACGGAAACGCGTGCGTGTTTTCCCGTCTTGACTAAAACTAGTTTCCAGAGCTGCGGTCTCGCCGGTAACACGGGGCTTTTGCTTTGCAGCAGGCTCAGGACCCACGCGTGAGCCAGCAAAGCGGCGCAGGGGCGAGAAGTGGTGCTTTCAGCCTGGACCCGCTCCTCTCCCCGTCCCGCGGGGGCTTGGCCGCTCCCCACTCCCACCCCCGCCACCCTACCCGCCCCCCACCCCTGCTTGGGGACCGCCGCTACCGCGGCGCTGGCCGGCTCCTCTCGGCGCATCCCGGCAGGGACCCGGAGTGCGGGTGTGTTTGCTCCAAAGCCTCAGCCGGGGCCCCGGCCGTGAACTTCATTTTAACGGCACGGCCAAAGAGAAGTGCCGGCGCCCACGGAGGCTGGGGAGTGTGAAAGCCTTTCTGCCTTGCAGGTGGGGGAAGGCAGGGGAGGATTTGGGGTCAGACGGAAGAGAGTATGCTCTGTGAAATGGAAACAAGAATTCCCAGTGCTCCCTTAAAATATTACCCACAGCTGAAGACCTTGCCTTCCCTTGAATGCTCTGTAACCAACAAAAGGTTCGGATCTACCTGGAATCCGCAATTTTTGAAGTCAGAACTAGGACAAATAGGGCTGTGAATGTGCGGAGGGGAGACTCTTCCACCTCGGCAGCATTCATCGCGATTTAAAGTGAAGTGTCAGAAGCCCTAGAACAAACCCGGCGCTGGAAGCTTTCCTCCAGCCGCCCTTGAACGGGTCCTCCACTCACTCCGAGCCCGTCTGTGCCTACCTGGCTCCTGACTTCAGCTCTCTGAAGTCCTTGCATAGTTTCAACACTTGTACTGGCAACTGTGTCCCCGCAGAGCCGTCCTGCTCAGCGTCCTCACCCCAGCTTCAAGACGTCCTTCGCCCTATTGATTTGCGCTATAGCCAAACAGGGCGAAAAGACGAGAATTGTATTCGACAGATGCTGCTCACTCGTGAATAACAGGTTCAGTGCATACGCTATCTCCCGCCATTATCCTGTAAGTTAATATTGAGTAGCAATAGCTGTCTAAATATCAAAATCTATTTATAGGGGATGCAGAGCCATGACCTCTCCATCTGACCTTCAGGAACCGCAGGCTGGAAAACAGGGCAAATGGAGAAAGAAAAAAAGAAAGGAAAAAAAAAAAAGAGGAAAAGCCCAGGATTACAATGGAGATTTGTGCGTGGCGGAGCTGGGCTGGACTGCCTTTGTTCCGAAATCCTGAGGGGAACTTGAACTTTTAGGACGGCACCGGCCCCGCGGTCCCGAGGAGGAGCGGCTCTGTCCGATTTCCCTGTGTCCCCGCCGCGATCGCCGTGATGCTTCGTCCACTTCTGCCCATCTGCAAAAGTTGTTTGGTTTTTTTTTTCACATTATAAAAAAAAAAAAAGGAAAAGACAAACGAGCAGGTCTCAGTGCGAGCTGGGGGAGCTCAGCAGAGTGCAAACCCCCTGCTTGGGAAATTATTTTGCACGGGGGGAGATGGTATTTTCTTATTTTGCTGCTCTCAGCCTCCCCAGCACAAACAGGGGTGTGCGCGGAGGGAAGGGGGGCTTGGGGCGCCTTCCCACACCTGCCCGGGCAAGCAGCAGAGTCGGGGGGAGCCGGGCGGTCTCAGGCGCTGCCCGGGGGTGACCGGGGTCCCCGGCAAGGCGAGTGTCGGGGCCTTGGGCCGGGACCCCGTGGCATCCCGCTCACGCGGGGATCGCCCCCAGCCCATCCCCTTCCCCACGGGGCGGGGCGGGGGAAGATGCTCTGTAGGGTCCCAGAGCAGGGATCAATATTACAAAGCGCATCCCCTCGGAGGGTGCTTATCCCAAAGTACTTTTTGTTTTTATGGAGCCGTCGAGAGCTCGTCCAGTCTGAATTAACAACCGCATAAAACTAGACCGACTGCGAAACCGCCCTCCCCCCGCCCCAGCCCCGGCTCCCGGCATTAATATGGCGCCCGCGAGCGAGAGAAGCACTTTTCTCGGGGTTTAGCAGTTGAAATGTGCTCCCTGAAGGTCACACCAGGCGACGCGCCCGTTTGCTGCCGTACAGGGCGAGGGCGCGGGCCGGGCCGGCAGCAGCACCCCGGAAGCCCCCCCGGAACCCCCTGCCGCCATCCCGCCGGGGACAAGAGAGCGGCCAGGAACACGGGGCGGTCCCCTACAGCCAGATGTGCAGTGGCTTACGCACACACACACACCCCTTTCTCTTTCTGTGTGTATAAGGGAATCGTACACAGCTTCCCTTTTTCTCTTATTTAAAAAAAAAAAAAAAAAGCAAAAAAAACCCACGGGGCTCCGAGGGAGTAATTCCTTGTGTCTGGAAATTAAAAGGCTCAAATCTCCTATGTGACCCTGTTAAGACACAGGAGGGCTGTTCGCAGCTACTTTAAAGCGCCAGTCTTGGTTGGTTTGGAGGTCGGAGCTTCTGTTCTTCAGAAAGAGAAGTGTAGTTCAGGAGGCAAACTCTGTCCCCGGGGCTGTGTGCAGTCTCCCTCTCCGCCGGCTAAGTGCACCTACCAAGGGAAGAGAGAGACGCAGGGCTGCTAACCGCGCTGCTTAAATGTTCTCTGCTTTCTGCTACCGGGGGCTAAGCAAGGAACAAGCTTCTCTAGTCGCCCGAATAAAATGAGAAAGGTGATTTAATAAAAAAAACCCCACAACTATTATTGGCATTTGCGTTCCACCTGAGGAACGTGTCTGGAAAAAAAATCTCCCAAACTCGACCCAACACACTTGGCAATAATCTCTTTCTAAATCTTGGGTCTTGCTACTCACATCAGGCTCCGCGATATTGCATTCCAAAGAAAATAGACTGGGTATTAGAAGAGGAATCTCCTCTTCCTAATGAATATTTACCCTGAGGTCATTACATCCGTAATGGTCCTCGCTTAACTTACCTTGCTCCCCTCTTTCTCTGCTAGAGACTGGGATTTCAATCACAATGCCCTCGATTTTAAAGTGCCGTGTACCATTTAATGGCGGGGTGCAGGCAAGGTTAGAATATTATTGACTTCATGCAATATATAAGATGGATACATTTGAGACTTTTAACTTTTTGTTGCAGTGACACGCTGTATTTTTATGAGATACCTATTATGTAGACAGAACCATTGTGCTGTAGCTGCCTCACAGTTGCTGGATCGTTTCTATCAGATGAAAGATTTTGAATAGTTTTCTTTCAACAATGCATCCTTTTGGTCTTGATACAAAGAATGTAGGCATGGTATACACTTAAACAGCTCTGTCACAGAGCAAGATTAAATAGAGTATATATCGAATCCTGCCTGCAGTATAATGCGCACAGGGAACAGAATGGAGCTCCCTCCCTCCGCCGCTGAAGCAGCCCATTAGGGTCCGATGTCCCGGGAGCATCTTCCAGATTTCCCTTATCTGTGATACTCGCTAAGCTGTTAAAAATCTTTTGCAGCCGGGCTTTAAAATCGGCTCTTTCCCACGGGAAGACCGAGTTTGATAACGGCGTCTTTCCACAAAACCTGCCGCGGGCGCCGCGGCAAAGGGGCACCCCGCGCTCTGCCCACTCCCCCGTGCCGCCGGGGCCCGGGCCGGCCCCCGCTCCCCCCGGGGGGCAGGAGGGGCACCTTGGTTTCGGCCCTTTAACATAGCCCCCGGTGTCCCGCCCCCCCGCTTGGGGGCAAGGGGGTGCAGCTGGAGCCGGGGGGTGTCTCGGCGCCCGCAGCTCCCCTCCGGCGCGCGCTCAAGGGACCTGAGCAAAGTGCACGTGCTGAGCCCAACTTTTCCTCTCCCCCTTGGCTCAGCTTTGTGCTCGCCGCTGATTGAGTCCCCATATTAAGCTCGAGATCCTTTCTAAGCAACTGCTAAGAAGTCAAGAGCATCCTTGCTTGCTTTCTCTCCGTGGCCTTTCATGCCCTCAATTTGTTATTCTACTGACACTTTTCTTAAAGTTAGCGCCTAGCATTGAAACATTAGCGACAAAAGCCCCGGAAAATCTCTCCCTCCTCACCGCTAAATCCTCTAATGGGTCAGTGCGTGTCGAATTTTTATTTGATTTCCAATAATCTCTCGCGCTTCAGTATTAAACCGACCTCAGCCCAGCGCCTCACCTATGGGATATTTTTCAGCTTCGCTTTGGGAAGTGGAGACGCTCGGATTTCCCTACACGTGCACCCACTAATTTATAAATGAGTGTATACAGCTGTCTTCGTGTACATCTATGTCTCTCTATCTGCAGGAACGCTTTCATTTTGTGTCAAAATAACACATCCTGTCACTCCACGCCAAAAGTATATTTACCGAATGAAATAGCACCGCGAGCTGCATCTTCTTTATCAAACCTTCATTTCTGTTTTACACAATTGTTAAATACCTTTTCATTTCTTTTCCTATTTTAAAATATGTATTAGAGTAATTGTTACTTGGAGGTCTTTTGTGTATCTATAGCTTCTTTGATTCATATCTTTTCCTTTCTTTTAATCTTGTTATGCGAAATTATATACACATTTCTCAGGAGCGCAACTTTATTACATAAAAACCTCCTAATCCTGGAGTTTTGCAGCAAATACCTTTTTTTTTTTTTTTAAAGTACACGTTCCTAACCCATGTTTTTTGAATTAAGATCCCTAAGTCCTCTTCACTTATTATTCGGATTTTGTGAAATCATTCTTCAGCTCTCTGATTTAAGTAAGTTCTAGTGTGAACCAAGAGTGAACATTATCCTCTAACCTGAGGTCAAGTGAAGGGTGATTTACATGACAAAGAATAATGACCATTTTGTCCAATATGAAACAACTTCACCTTCGGCATCATTAAGAAGAATTTAGCACTTTCAGGACTTTGGGGGTTGGGGTTTTTTTGGTAAATAGTTGGCTACGTATAGCGCACTTTCCCTTTTACATATCACAATACAAAGGCCAACTTCTTGTGCTCTTGAATTTCGGCATTATTTTTATAGCCTTAAGGAGAGCGAATTTGCACCTGCTGGTATTTAAACTTTAACGTATTAGCTGGTGAGGACTTATCAGCCCAGCGCACTGCCTCGAAACAAATTAACAATTTTCATTAAAGTAAAGGAAAGGGCGGGCGCGGGGGGGGTGGATGTGACCATTGAAGACGCTGTCCCGGATCTCCCAGATCTATGCAGATTCCGAGGGGATTATTTGGGGTCCTTAAGGCAGCAGAATTACCGCTTTACTCCCCCTTTCCCAAGGGGGCCCAACACACACGTTCGCTTCCAAATTTCGGCTTCTCTCCAGACACTTTAACCCTCCCGGTACCCGCTTCCCCCCGCGGGAGCGGCTCCCGGCGGAGGGAAGTTGGCGAAGAGGAAGAGGCACCTCCGCCGCGCTCCCGGGGCTTCCCGCTCCCCTTCGTCCCAAAAAACAGGTTGTGCTCTTGGTGGTCCCTTCTCTTTTATGGCCACTTTCGGCTGAGCTCGCTCCCTCCCTCTCCTCTTTCTCTCTCTCTCTCGCGCATACACACACGCACACACTACAAGAGCCCGTGAGGAAATGTTCTTAATCCAAATATCAAACTTACCGTCCGGAGGATCCTGCCTTGAAAAAGTTCTGCTCTGCTGGATCTCAGAGTTAAAGAACCGGCCGCCATCCCTCACTAAGAGGTCGGGGCTGGGAAGAGGGGCTGCAGGCGGGGAGCTCCGCTCCGCCGGCTGTGCCGGCTCCGTGCCCCGAGGGGCGCTGGGGGCCGAGACCCCCGTCCCCGCAGGCTGCTCCGGCGCTTTCGGGACGGGGGATCACCGGGTACCAGCCTCAGGATCTCCCCCGTGGATACGGGCATGAGCACCTAGACGTGTCTCCGGCGGGGGGAGGGGGGGGGAAGTGCCCCGGCTCTGCCCGGCACCCCGCTTCTTTGGGGGAGAGGTGAGGGGGGTGGGTATCGTGTGCTTGTTCACAGCTACACTGGAAAAGTGGGAGCATTTCGTGTTTACAACCGGCTCCGGCTTGTAATGGTGAGATGTAGTTCAAGCAGCGCTCCTGTGTGTCGCGGGCTCTTAACTGGAGCTTTGCTCAGTCATTGAGAGCAATAGAAAGTATATGGAAATCAATATATAGACAGTGTGGAGGGCAGATAATGGATTCGAGTCAGTGAGTGTTATAATCTGCATTATGGGCTTCCTATTGTTTAGACTCAGCACAAATTTCCAAAGGGTGAAGTGTTGGTTGTGGGATTTTTTTCCCTTCTCTCTCTCCCTCCCTTCTTCTTCTTTTTGGAGGGCTTTGTGGGTAGGGGGGGGGGTGTTAAATCCTCCTGCCACAATTATCAGAGTATCCCCCCCCTTCCCGCCCGCCCCATCTGATTTTAAAGGTAGTGCTTTCACGGAGAAGCTAATGACTTTCATTTAATTGAACATGCCCTGATGTAGCGGATTGTTCTCGCAGCCCTGCGCCTTTGTTGCTTTTGGGGGGAAATAAAGCTAATCAAACCTTTTGTCACGGCCAAATTCTCCCTCAGGGTCTCCCAAACATTTGTTTGAATAATTCACCTCAAGAATTGAAAATACTAATTGATTTTAAAATGCTAGCCCGGAGGGACGGGGGGGTGGTATGAGGGGTAGGAGGGGAGCCTGGAAATTAGAGGCGAAGAGCAAACGTCTACCTGCCAGCGGCGAAGCCTCCGCAGTCGCTGCCCTCGCCGGGAGCCGGTGCCGGGCTGCGCCCCCCCCCCGCGGACCGCGGTGCCACCGCCGCTGCCGTCCCCTCCCTCGGCCCCTTCTCCCCCTTCACCGCCGCCAAACCGCGCCCGGGCACCTCTCGGTCTCGGGCGCTCGGCTGCAGTGCCGGCGGCGGAGGCAGGGGTGGGCTCCGCCGGGCGGGGAGGGGATCCCGGTCCGGGCGCCTCGGCCCCATTGAGGAAAGAATTTTGATGCGATTCATTAGAAGTAACGAGTTGACATAAGGTAAATCTACATCGAGGGGGCCTTTCTTTGAGTGCACGGGGAAGCTTCATTAACCATCGCTAACAAGGCGTGCAAATGCTCTGATTGGGCAGCTTTCTTGTAACGCCAGGGCCTTAGCAGGATGCCCACCTAATGAGGGTCACTACAAGAGACTGATAAAATATTCAAATTTCCCGTCGCACCAGGAACTTTGTACTAAAAGAGAAAGTTGAGGCAACTGTGTGCTTGTTTACCTTGGGAAGGCACACTCGGGGGAGAAGGCATCGAGCTCTGACAACTCCATCTCCCAGAGAAGCCCCGAGCTGCATGATCGCTGCTTTTCGGACGGTTATTTGTTAAATTCGTCGACAGATTTCCCCCCGCCTTCCCCCCGCTCCCCCTCCCCGGTCTATATTATATTTCTCCCGGGTTTAATGCGCTGATAAATAAATAACTTGTCTGTGAGGTTCCACGCTTTTTCTTTCCTTTTCTTTCTTTTTTTTTTCTCCTTGAATAATTATTAAAATCAGCCTGATGGCTTTAATGATACGTCAATCATTTCAAAGTTGCTGCTTGTTGCTAATATGTCAGCCTCTGTACACATCACCGCTACTTTCCTCGCTGCCGCGTTTAGAGGCTGTCCCCTCCTCCCCTCGCAATTTGTTTCTTCAAGTTTTCATTGCTAGGTTACGATTTCTAATTAGAGCTAAGTATTTCACTTAATATTTAATTTAGACGCCCAGCACATATATCATACCTAGATCAGTCAATCAAGTGTCCCTTGTTGATAATGCTACATCATTAAGAGTTGTGTTTAATTCAGGAGCAAGCGACTGCACGGCTGGTGCTGCCGAGCAGGTAACTTTTGGCTGGCGGGAGCTGCCGGCAGATCCAGAGGGATGGGGGGAAGCAGCTCCATCGCCCTCTCGGGAAAGTTTGCTGCTTCCCAAGCCGGCATCTCGCCGCGGAGGCAAGCTGCACTCCTTTTCTCCCTCCTTTCAGAAGAAAAAAAAAAAAAAAAAGCTATCTCACGTTTTCCTCCTCCAGTCTCTGTGTTTACGCAAAATAATGTGGGGGGGAGGTGGCCCCAAAAGTTTAACTTGGAAGCTGGAGCACTGTTTTGGATCAGTAATAAAATACCCCCCTCGACTTCTTAAACAAATCCCAGGCGCTAAAAAAAAAAAAAAAAAAAAAAAAAAATCACTTGCCCACACCGTTTCTTAGCGCGACCGGTGCAGCACACACGGCATCAAGAGGGCTGTATAACGGGAGCCGGATGGGCCGCGTCTTACACACCCATCAAATGCGCATTCAGTCATCTCGGGAAATCGTGACTAAAAAGAGAGGGAGAGGAAGGAGAGAGAAAAGAGGAAGAAAGGAAGGAGGAGGATAGATGTGTCTGTAAAAGAAGCACCGGTCCAAAATTGTCAGCGCTTGCCACTGAAGACTGACAAAAATTCAATTAAAACGTAATAATAGTAATAAAAAGCCTAACAGGACCACGCAATGGGTTCTCCTTTACCTGCCCCGGGCTCCCCCTCTCTCCCCTCTCGCCTCCCCCCGTCGCCGTGGCCGCCGTGCTGCATTTTCCGCTCGCCGATACCTCGGCCGCTGCGCCCCAGCCCCGTCTGCACCCCTGCCTCCCCCGGGAAAAAAATAATCAGCCCTCGCAAGCGTCGCCTGAGTCACTCCCGAGTCAGGATTAAGGGGCACTAACTAGGCAGCAGAAAATCGCAGCCTCCTGGGAACGACCATCAAAACAAGCAGTGAAATAAAAGCGCTTCCCTCTCTGCTTCCCGTCCTCTCCCCGGAAAAGTCCTCCAGGTTGGCAGCCCGACACACACACGCACGCACGCACGCACGCGCGCGCACACACACACACACACACAACTTCGCAGGGCTCCCTCCAGAACACAGGCTTGTCCCGGTTTATTTAGGGGAAGGTTGGGTTGGTTTGGGTTTTTTTTTTTTGGGGGGTGGTGTTTCTCCCCCTGCCCCGCAGAGCCACTTGTCATTCTAGCAGCTAAAACAATGAATCTTGTGGGATGAAATAAGACTGACTAGACACGGACGGCAGGTTCCCGGAGGAGATGGCTACCGGCGGCGAGGGGGACCCGCCTCTCATCGCCCCGGATCCCCAAGCCCCTGCGCGGGTGGGGGGCGGAGTACTGGGGGGGGCGACGAGGCAACGCACCCCCGGGGGGCTCCCCCGCGGGACCTCCGCCTGCCCATAACAAACTTACAGGATCCGGAAAGGATTTTCCCAGCCGAGAGGGCAGCCTCTGCCCAGCCCCGTGCGCCGCCGTGCTCCCGCGCCCGCGCCCGGCTCCGCGCCCGGCTCCGCGCCCGGCTCCGCGCTACCGGCCGCGGCCGCCCGGCTGCAGCTCGGCATTAGCCGATCCCATTGACAGTTTGCAGCCAGCAGCTGCAGTCATTAAAAGCCATTTACACCCTGGCCTCCTCGCACAAAGCCAGAGCGCCAGCAATTATCCGCTTGTACATTTGGGGAGGTGGCCGCCTGTCCCTAACAGGCTTAGGGGAGCGCCGAGCCCCCAGCCGGGCCGGGCGAGCGCCGGGCTCCGGCTGGCTAATGGCCACCGCGCCCCGGGGACCCGCGCTGGGGAGCGGCGGGAAGGGGCGCAAAGGTTTTAGGAGGCTGGCTCCGTCCTTGCCAGAGCTCCGGGCTCCAGAGCTCCTGTGCCGGCGGTCCGCGGGCGCCGGGAGGAGAGCGGGCTTCGGCGGGGGCTTGGTGCTACTGATGGGCGCGTCGGGGTTGTGGGTTTGCTCGGCTCTAGGCGCACAGGCACAGGCAGACGCACGCACGCAGAGCTGACATGCGATGCAATGCCCTGCAGAAGGGTATTTTGGAAGAAAGATTTTCACCAGAAATGCAGTTGTTGTCTGTCTCATACGTCTGGGGAAAGAAAGAAGGGAAGAAGAGAGAGAAGGAGAGAAAGAGGAGGGAGAGAAAAAGAGAGAGAGAAAGAAAGAAGAGGGAGAGATATAAAGGTATGAAAAAATATAAAGAGAAAGAAAAAGAGAGAAAGAGCTAAAAAGAGAGAGAAAGAAAGAAAGGAGAGGGAGGGAAAGAAAGACGGAAAGAGATATATAAAGATATAAAGAAAGCGAGAAAGCGAGAGTGAGCGAGCAAGCGAAAGAAAGAAAGAGGATATATATTGAAGCTTTGCAAGGTTCATCAGGAATCCTAATAGAGGGATGCAACCTATAGGCGAGCGACCAGTGTATGATCTTCTGGGAGACTTAAAAAAAAGAGAGGGGGGGGGAAGGTTGGTTTGGATTTTATTCTGGGAATACGTTTTAAGGTAGTTTAATTTGCAGCTTGAAGAAAAATGGAATCAAATATTAAGAAACTCCCGCAGGAATTCCCCCCACCCTCCCCTCTGTAATCCTTTACATAAAAGGAAAGGATTACAAAGAAAAAGATTTTGTGTGTGTGTGTATTAAAATCTTTGGCTAAACATATTGTTGTCCAATTAATACCTCCAAGTCGATTTGTAGAGGGGCTGAGAAGCCTCTTTCTCTCCTTAGCTGCACAACTGGAAATATCAGCCAGGGAGGGAGAGAGTGGGGGGAAAAAGTTTTCCCCAAGTCTGTTAACAGAAGTGTTTAAGCAGATCACTAAAAATTAAGAGGGCGAGTTATTTCCATTAGGACTATGAAGCCATGTAGCTCACCGATGACAGTTTAGTGGAAATCAGATGAATGTGTAATACAGCGAGCTTCTTCCAGTCCAGCAGCTCTTCCAACTGGACCTATTCATCTGCCACTTGGAATTATTTCACGAGGAGTGCGCTGTGAAAGGATCACAACCAGTTTGGAGCCCAGCTAAAGAACTTCTACCACCCATAGCAGTATTATTATTATCCTTCGGATAGGGCAAGTCACGCTATGTTTTCACATTTTAATTGTAATATCTCTCTTCTCCCCCCCCCCTTCCCTCCATTGATGTCTGAAAGCAGTTTGGGCTCCAAGCCTCACCCCTCGATCTCCATCGGAATGCAGAAAAGATCTTTAAAAAAGTTTTGAATTCCTCAATGATTTTTCTTCTAGAAAGGCGGCTTAGGATAATTATTTCAGCTTTATTGAGGGCAGATTAGTTGAAGTCTGGATGCTGCGTTTCAATACTCGTTGTACATGCCTTTACAATGTCGGTATTGTTTGCTACTGTGTGTGAACCTATTCAAAATATACACTTTTTAACACCAAGCAAAGTCCTGTCTAAATATACACAGTAAGTCTGGAAAGATGTCCATGACCCGTACAAATCTCTGTAAATCACACTTCCATAGCTACAGAAACTAAACAAAAGAGTTACCAGCTCAAGATGCTGATTAAATCTTCTTAAAAGCAACATACCTAATAATAAATATAGTTGCATGGTAGCAAGGTCTGGCGACCCAGCTAGGTCTTACTGAGGTATGGACTCAAATCGCCACAGAGATTTTCCTTACTCCAACTTAAAAAAAAAAAAAAAAATCTGGGTTCAAACCCGCTTTTGCTCGCCTCCCCGCACAGAAGCCCTGCAAGCTCGCGTCAGAAATTACGGGGAAAAGGAGAGGTGCGGTGCAAAGCCGCGGCGGTTTGGGGGCGAGAACCTGCCCCGCACCGTGCCGGGGCTCCGGGGAGAGGAAGGGGCGAGGAGGGGGTGAGGCGGGAGGGAGGAGGGGAGCCGGCATGAAAGAAAAACAAAGTGGAGAGAGGGAAGAGAAAGGAGAGGGAAAGGGAAGGCGAGAAGGAGAGGGAGGGCGGGGGAAACAAGGCGCGGGACGGGGGAGGCAGCGAGCACGGCGCCGCCGCTGCCGGGCGCGGAGCCGGGCGCGCAGCCGGGCGCGGAGCCGGGGCGGCCAGAGCCGGTCCGGGCTGGGCACCCTGCGCGGCTCCCGGCGGAGCCTCCACGGAACTCCTCCGCGGGTAGCGGATCCCTCCTTCCGCGGAGAGGGGCAGGGAGCGGGAGAGGGGAGGAGAGAGGCTGCTGGGGGAACCAGGGCTAAGCCCAGGCTGTGCTGTATGTGCCTGCTTCGGGGAGGGTCACCGGCATGAGGATGGGTCTAATGATCTCATCTTTCTTTTCTTCCCCGGCACTATTAGTGTTCAGATAGGCAGAATGAAGTGAAACTACGTGCAAATCATGTGTAAATTGTCTCAGTTAGGAGCCCTTTATCCAGACGCGTATCCCAGCCTGGCCCATTTACTTTCCCCCCATATCTCCTTTAGCTTTAACGAGGCTCGTTAAGATCACAATAATATTCCACCCTCTAATTGCTCATCCCATTCAACAAATATGGGCACACTGCTTTTCGCATTATTTGATCCCTTATTTAGGAGGGGTGTGGAGAGGGAGGGGGGAGAGGCAGAGAGAAGGGGAAGTGCTGAGATTAGGAGTTGCAAAGATTAAGGAAAAAAAAACACAAAAAAACCAAAAAACAACCAGGCTTTTCCACCAACCTCCCCGCTTCCCTCCCCCCCCGTGCATTTGGGCGAAGTGGTAAAAACCTTCCTTACGTACTCCGTAATGATTGGCAGGGCTGACAGTGATTGGCAGGGGCTGCCATGGCAACGCCACAACGACACTCAGAAGACCAATAGAAAAGCGAAACAAAATGTTTCGGCGCTGCACTCACTGTGGATTTAGGGGAGATATTATGAGGCTGTTGTCATTAGGGCGATTGCTGTTGAATCACTGAATCCTGACTCGGCGGCGGCGCGGGGCCGGGTGTGTGTGAGTGCGTGTGTGTGTGTGTGCGCGTGTGTGTGTGCGCGTGTGTCCGCCTGTGCGTGTGTGTGCCCCCGTGCCTCTATGTGGCTGCGTGAGCGTGTGCGGGTGTGGATGCGTGCGCGGTGCGTGTGCCCTTTCCTCCCTTCTTCCTCCCTTTCTTTCTTTTCTCCTTGATTTATCTCCCCCTCTCCCCGGTCATCCCATGGTGTTCAGGTCCCCGCTAGAGCTTTATCCCACCCATTTCTTCTTGCCAAACTTCGCCGCCGACCCGCACCACCGCTCCCTCCTTCTCGCCAGCAGCGGCGGCGGCGGCGGCAGCGGCAGCGGCTCGGGCTGCAGCCCCGGTGCCGGCGGCGGTGGAGGCGGCAGCTCCCGGGCACCCCACGAAGAGTTGTCAATGTTTCAGCTGCCCACGCTCAACTTCTCCCCGGAGCAAGTGGCCAGCGTCTGCGAGACGCTGGAGGAGACTGGAGACATAGAGAGGCTGGGGAGGTTCCTCTGGTCGCTGCCGGTGGCGCCGGGGGCATGCGAGGCCATCAACAAGCACGAGTCCATCCTCCGCGCCCGGGCGGTGGTGGCCTTCCACACGGGCAATTTCCGAGACCTCTACCACATCCTGGAGAACCACAAATTCACCAAGGAGTCCCACGGCAAGTTGCAGGCCATGTGGCTCGAAGCGCACTACCAGGAGGCCGAGAAGCTGAGGGGTCGTCCGCTGGGGCCAGTTGATAAATACAGGGTGAGGAAGAAGTTTCCGCTGCCGAGGACCATTTGGGATGGCGAGCAGAAGACGCACTGCTTCAAGGAGAGGACTCGCAGCCTCCTGAGGGAGTGGTACCTGCAGGACCCTTACCCCAACCCCAGCAAGAAAAGGGAACTGGCTCAGGCCACGGGGCTCACCCCCACGCAAGTAGGCAACTGGTTCAAAAACCGAAGGCAAAGAGACAGAGCCGCGGCGGCTAAAAACAGGTCAGTGGGACTGCGGGGCCCTACTCCGGGGCGGGGGGCGCGGGGGGCGGCGGGGACAGGCGGGCGGCAGCGCGCCTCTGCCTCTTCTCTCCTCCTCCTCCTCTTCCTCCTCTCCGTCGCGGGCCCCGGCAGAAAGCCGTCCCCGCGCCGGGCGGGGAGCTCCCCTCCCGGCAGCCGCAGGGATGCGCCGGGGCCAGCCTCGGCTCAAAGTTGCCAGGCGCTCCCCGAGCCCTGCCTGGCCTCCCCACGGGCTCCCGGGGTGCGGACAAGGGCTGGGGCTCGCCCTCTGGCGTGGGCAGCTCCGTCCGCGCCCGCGTGTGTGCGTGTGGTGTGCGGCGGGGGCAGAGCCGGGCTCTCCCTGCCTCCCTCCCTGCAGCGGCTGCCGCGGGGGGACGGGAAATGCCACGGCGCCGCGTCGGTAGGCTCCGGGTTTGCGTCCGGCTTGGCGGGGTCTGCGTCTGGCCGGGCTCTGGCGCGGTTCCCCCGCCGAAGGGCCGAGGCAGTGCGAGGCGGTGCGGGGCGGTGCGGTGCAGAGCGGGTTTCTGCAGAGCAGGCGGCTCCACTCCGATTGTTCGTGCTCCTCCGCCTGCGCCGCGGGGCCAGCAGACGCACACCCCTGAGCCCTTGGGAGAAAAAAGGAGAAAAGGGGAGAAAAAGGGAGAAAAGCCTTCGGGAGATCGGGAAACCTCTCCGTTTTTTCCCCCATCCCCATTTCTCTGTTTACACCACATGGCGACCTGGCCCTCTGGTCGTGTGTTTCCTGTGCATTTAAGCTTGCATTTATTTGCGTGTCTCTCGGTGTCTTTTTTTAAATTTTTTTTTTTTTAATTTCTCCTTTGCCATGATAAAAGCGAGGCATCCTTCTTTCTTTTTTTCTTTTTTTTTTTCCTCGTCACCCTCCGTAAAAGTTATTTTGCAAATGAAAACGGACCCTTAATCCAACTTGACACACTGTTTTTATTTTAATTTAAGTTTGGCTACCGCTGTAAGCGTGTAAACAAAACTTCTTGTTTTGGTAAATGCTGTCTCTTAAATTCCTCCTAATTACAGCACTGGTGCTATTGATTCAAGATTCTGTAGGAGAAATGCAACCTAAAAGTGCCTGGCCATTTAATTTCCATTAAATGGAAAACAGATCAGCTTAGGACTGTAAATAAACAGAAGTTGCCTACGGATGCTTTTGTTGACTCAACGCTGTTGACAGCAGATGAATGCACCAGGAATTGTAAATGGGAGAAAAATCAAAGGCGCTGAAATTAGACAATTTAAAATCATGAGAAATGTAGAATAAACCGGCTACATTTTTCTGTTCTTTGCAGGCAGTTAAATAGAAAATACCCCGGTGAGAAGCAGTTGAGCGGAGAGTGTATTTTGATTCCCACGAGCAGCGCTAGGCGCTGGAGGTTGTGGCTGGCTGCTCAGCCCAGGATTTTCAGCCCTTACCCTCGAACCAGGCTTCCTTTGGGTTTTGAGGGGAATAAACGGGCGCCGAGGAATATTCGCAACACGCCAGGGAACCTAAAAATTCTTTATTGCCTCTTGAAAAAAAAAAAAAATGTTAAACGGCAATGTACCCTTAGGTGTGGACGGTGAAAGGACCTGCACTTTAAAGCGAATTTTGGCTTCCAGATAGAAAAGGGACTTAAATTTCGAGCGGAGAGAAACTCCGTGTTCCACCATCGCCCTTTTTTATTTTCTGGGCAGCGCTGCGGCCCCGGGGCAGGACCTTCCTCCAGAGCCCGGGCTACTTGTCCGTGCGCTGCAAAAAATATTTAGCCAGAATCTCGCCAGGGCACAAAATGAGGATCCTGGACGATTCCCTCCCGCCGCAGCCCGCTCCTTGCAGCTTCCCGCGCCGGCCACGTCTGCTCGGGGCTCGCAGGGGCACGGTTCTCTCCTAGGCCCGCCGTGCTGCGGGGGGAACGGCTCTGCGGGGGAAAGGGAAGGCGCTGCTCGTCTTTTTCCAGCAACGGGGCAGGGAACCGCTTCTCCCCCTTCCCTGTCCCCTTTCAAACCGCCGCCCTTCGCCCTGTGTCGGCGCTGGGTGCCGTGCCCCCGCGGCGGCCTGTCCCGGCGGCGCGGCCCGGGCCCTCGGCTTGGCCCTGCCGCCGCCGCCGGGCTCCGCGGGGCGCTGCGGGGCGGCGTCCGGGCCGCTCCGCTCCGCGCCGGGCCTGGTGGCCGCTCCGCGCCGGGCCGGGGGCCGCGCCGCTCCGCACACGGCCGGGCCGGGGCCGAGGGTGTCCCCGAGCGGGCGCGGGGCCGGTCGGGCGCCGTCCCCTCGGCGGCGGCCGGTGTCTGAGAGGGGCTGTGCTGTTGTTTTGTCTCCCGGCGCGATGCAGGCTCCAGCACCAGGCGATAGGACAGAGCGGCATGCGGTCGCTGGCAGAGCCCGGCTGCCCGACGCACAGCTCGGCCGAGTCTCCGTCCACGGCGGCCAGCCCGACCACCAGCGTCTCCAGTTTGACAGAACGAGCCGAGACGGGCACCTCCATCCTCTCGGTAACCTCCAGCGACTCGGAATGTGATGTATGATATCGGAAAACAAACAAACAAAATAAAAATCCAAATCCAAACAGCCGAGCACCCTCTCCCCCGACCCGAGCAAAGCAAACCGAGGCAACTAGAATCAGGACACACACACGCATGCACGCACACACACAGCCAGGAGGAAAGAAAAGGCCAAACCCGACCCAAACATAATAGCAAACAAACAGACAGGGATCAGAGAATCCACCACCACCACCGTCAGCCAACACCACCACCAAGAGATGGAGCTAAAACTTCAACAGTCACAAACGTTGGTGCTGCAGCGGGGGGGTGGGGGGGCGGGAAATAATAATTATTATATATATAAAAAGAAAAAAAAAAAAAAACAAAGCAAAAGTGACAATTGTATTCTTTTTAGGACAAGCACGATTTCTCCTTTGCGCTTTTCCATGGACGCATTTCACCCACTTGCATGATGATGATGATTAAATTTGTATCTGGGAAAAAATATTCTCTATAGTAAAGGAATACAAACAGAAACCAGACAAACAAACGCAAACTCCGATCGAATTTGTACAAAAATCAAAACTTTAAAAAAAAATTAAAAAGGAACTCCTTGAAGAGGGAAATAACAAATGTTTATCGCCTTTTTTTGTTGGTCCTAGTTCTCTCTCTTTCTCTCTCCCTCTCCCTTTCTCTCTTTTTTGTTTTGTTTTTTTTTTTTAAGTCCAAGTGATGGTCCAGCCAAGATGCAATTTTCTGTTTTTTTGTTCAGCAGACAATCATTTTATTCGTAAGCACCTTTTTTTCTACACTTCTGTCACTGCCTGTGTGGGTACTGGTTATAAATGTGGAAAAAGAATAGTTATGACTGTAACAGATTTTTATTTTTATTTCAAAATTTTATATGAATTATGTATATCTTAATGATGCGGTCATTTTCCCAGTTTGTAATATATGTGTAGAAATGCTTGTATATGATATTTGCTCTACTCTTTCTTTCTTCCTCCCCCCTCTGTCTATCTCCCTCCCACCCTTTCTCTCTCTCTCTCTCTCTCTCCTTTTTATTTTCCTTGACTCGGTGTTCCTTGCACAAACTTAGCTGTCAAGATCTGACGTGCTAGGTTTTCAAAAGGGACCTCAGCGATAGAAAAAAAAAAAAAGAAAAAAAAAGCTTAGGGTGCAACTGTAGTTATCTTATGCAAAAGCTATTTTGAGTATTTCATAGCAGCTTTGGGGGGGTCTCTTCTTAAACTCCACGTAGGACGCTTAAACTATTGTTTCCTTAACTGCGTGTTTATCTATATGTACAAACTTTCTAAATCAAATACAGTATTCCATTTTCTTATCTATCCAGCGATGTTGGTGTTTTTGTCCGCCACGGAAAAACATGCCCTCCCCGTGGGCGCCTCGCCCCGCGCCCTGCCCCGCCGCTGTCCCGCGGGGCGCGCAGCGCTGCGCGGCCCTTGCGCCGCCGCCGCCCCCCCTCCCCTCCTTCCCCTGCTCGGCGGGACACCCCGGCGGGGTTTTAGGGGGACGGAGCTACCCTGCGCGGAGGCTGCGGGCTGCGATCGCGGCGGCGGCGCGGGGCACGGCCAGGTCCCTCCGCGTCCCCTCCGCCACCGCGGGCTCCGGCATGCTCCCTCCTCTCTCCCCGGCCTCTTTTTTTGTGCCCTCCGAGACGAAAGGTTTCTCCTGGCCGCATGACTGCAGAGCCGGGTGTCCCCCGAGAGCGGTTAGGACATTTCGGGGTTTGTTTTGTAGCTTTAAATGAAAACAAAAACATAAACTCCTCGCCCTAAGTGGGCCGCAGCTCCTCCCCTCAAATCCGAAGTATATTGTAATGTGCTGAAAGAAGCCTTTATTTGCATGACTAACAGTATTTCAGCATCTTTCTTTCTTTTTTCCTTTTTCTTTTTCTGTTGTTTTTGCAGTTTTTTTTTTTTTATTAAAGTTTTGCTTTGCCCTGGGCAGATTATTCAGCCACGAATTAACGAGAGGTAAAATCTAAACTTGTTTTTACTTGAAAATACAATTTTGAAACTTACCGGGTGTTTAGGGAGAAACGTGCCTGGAATTTCTTGACCATTTCCAGACTAATTTGGACTTCCGATCTACCTTTGTGTTGCCCGAGTCCTCTCTCCCTCTTCCTTCCCCTTTTATGGGCGGAAGTCTGAGCTAGGTTTACGTAAAACCTTTAGGAAGCGCCAGGGTTTCCCTTCGCGTCCCCCCGCCCCAAAAGGCTACCTGGGGATCTGGGGGAACCCCCTCGGGCGTGAGACCTTAGAGCAAGCCACTGAAAGGCAATTTCAAGGAATAAGCTGATGTGCAAATACGTCCATACACCTTTGGTGCCCCTGAGGAAAAGCCGCGCGTGTCCACGCAGCGAGCGCGTAGGGGACGCGTCCCCCCGCTGTGAGAGTCCCCCTCGGCCGAGGCAGGAAAGAGTTTCTGCGCTGGGCCGCGGAGACCTGCGTAGGAGTGTGTGTGTGGATTTCTCCTCCGTTTCCCCGCGGGAGCCACGGCGGGGAAGGACACAGACGGCCCGAGGCAGCGCCCGCCCCGTCGGGGTTTTCCTCCCCCGCCCCGCGGGCTTCGCTCAACGCGCGGCTCCGCGGCGGGGTCTCCCACGGGCAGCTGCGACGGCGCCGCTGCCCTGTCGCCAACACGAGTGGGGAGTTAAAAGAAAATAACGTCCGGTTGTACGAAACCGGAATGGACGGGATTTGTTTGCGGCGGGGGGGGGCGCGGACGTCGACACACACAATAGGGCTCCCGTGTTCCGCGTGGGTGGGAGAAGGGCCGGTCTTGTGATGAACCTAGTTCTTCCCCTCCCCCATGTGGCTTTTGGAGGGGAGAAATATTACCCGGGGGGGGATACGAAAGGCTCCCCAATGGCCGGCACTCTCCCACGGGTCTCATGCTTGGGCTCAGGCGGCTCTTTCTCTCCCCCTGGCAGCGAGGCAGCCGAGAGGCCTTTGTAGGAAAAAAACTCAGCCCTTCCAAACAGCCCCGGGTTTGGGTAGGTAAGAAGGAGATCTTCGATGTCGGTACATTGTTTTTAAGCAAAATATTTCTGCTCCTCTCTGGTAGGAGTGTCATTCTCATCCTGCTTTATTTTTAACGGGATTTAATACCTGAAAGGATTCAGAGGCGTGAAAGTTTGGAATTTTTTTTCCTTTCCTTCATTTTCGCATCTCGAAGCTACAGCTAGAAGGCGTCAAGCCGACACAGCAATGATCTACCTCAGCTGAGCTTTAACACTGATAGGTTTGGATTTTTCTTCCTTCTGATTAAGCCTCAGGAAGATTGCCCCGTCGTGCCGTGATTGTTCGGGGAGGCCAGAGATCGCCTTTTAGCCTTACCCCATCCCTACTTGGCCTCTGGCTCCAGCCTCCCAGGCAGGGCCCTTGCTGCCATGCCATTTGCCACACACCCACATCCCCAACAAGTTGCCCCTTTGGCCAGAGGCCCAGGGGCGAACTGCTCCGGAGCCCACGGGCCTTTGTGCGGGGCGGCCGTAGGTGGGGGACACACACACATCCAGGGGGGCGCGGGTGCCTGCCCTGTTTCAGGGTGCCAAGGGTGCAGTTAATGATATGCCGTTTCAAAGCCGGGCTCCGTAATGGATAAATGATGTTGGTTTAGGATTTGCATTAAAAACCTGAATGGCTGATTGAGGTGTAAATCTATGAAAAGCTGCGTTTAAGCCTTCTCACCCACTAAGTCCATCTGCCCCGGGAAGATAGGGCCTATCGAGCCCCGCCAAACTGGAGGGCTGCCTCCTCCCTGCCCCTGGCCGAGCATTATCGACAGCCCCTCTCCAACATTAGTTTATTATCCGCGCCGAGCTCGGCCGTTGATTAAGATGAAATTACTGGGAAGCTGAAGTGCGTTTGATCAATATTTAAGCGAAAAGCCGGAGGATGGGAGGCAGATGGCCGGAGCCTGGCAGCGCACGGCGTTGCCTCCCCGGGAGTCGTCCCACGCCGTCCCGCTCCCCCTGCCCACGCCATCCCGCTGCCCCGGCCCACGCTGTCCCGCACCGCCGCCTCCCGCCCATGGCCGCGGGGGCATGGCCACGCCCCACCCGTCGGAAGTCGGGCCGAGACCAGCCAGTTCCGGGAGCAATTTGGAGGCGATAGTTACACACACACCCCTCGCCGCCCATCCCCTCGCCGTGGGGCTTATACGCTGCCTTCATCCCCAAGAGCTCCGGTTTTGCGGCTCTACCGGTGTGCCCGCACCCCGGCGGGGGGGTCTGGAGACCACCGAAGGCACCCGCCCGCCTGCCTCCCGCCCCGCTTCGGCCGCCCCGGGGCCGGCCCGAGCCCTAGAGCATGGCGGGCTGTCCTTTGTGTGCCTGCCGGGCCGCGGCTGCTGCCGGCCCTCGGTCCTCGCCGGCTCCCTCCGCCCGATCAGTTACAGCTGCCTTTTCGAGGGACTTGAATCTGCTTGCCCGTTGCCCTTAATTTTTAGCATACCCAGATGAGGTTACTGCCCCAGCCCGAAGTGAAAAGAAATGTGGACGTTGGTGCCCTGGTATTGCTCTGATTTCTTCGGTTAGCTGAGCACAACTTTCTATTCGTGTTTATTCATGCAGTTTCTTATTGAGCTCCACGCCGCACTGGCCTGGATTCCGCGTGTAGGGAGAGGATAGACAAACATTGCCTTTTTCTAGAGCGGACACACACACATACAGGCGGGTGTGCAGACTGGCACACGCACACACACGCGAGTCCAAAATGCAGAGGGCACCCGTGGCCTGTAGCCGCATCAGCACCCCGCAGAGAGCCCCGATACACAGAAGTTAGTAAATGGTGTATAAAAAAGGGGGAAACCAGCCAAACCATCCAGTTGCAAAACTGACCAAGGGATGGAGAAAGCAGGGAGGCGCGGGGCGGTGGGGGGGGGAAAGAGTTGGGAGGAAAAAGCACTACGCATATTAGCGACGATCGGGCTAAATATTCTCTTCTGGCACGGTAATGACGAAAGGCAGGGCTGTGGGGACGTAGCTATGATTAAATGATACTAAAGGGGGTTGTATTGCTGTGTCTGTGGGAGGGAGGGTTGTGAGGGTTTGTTTTCGGCGCGGTTCTTTTTTTATTTTGGAAGCAAGGTGTTTTCAGACCAAGAGGCTTCAAAGCGTCTCGGCACCTCGGGAACTGCAAGAGAAGAAAGATGCAAAAGAGCAATGAATACAGAAAAGGTAGATGTAAATATCTGGAAGCGTGTGGTTAGAACCGCCCGTCTGTAAGCGAGGTGACGTGCCAGGATCGGCTCTCCCTGCGGCAGGCAGGTCCTTCGCCGAACAGGTCGAAAAAGAAAGAAGAAAACTACACTGGAAGTCAAGATTTACAATACCTAAAACCAGACTGCGACTGACTTTAATTCCGGTCCTAGCTATTAGAGAGAGATTTAGCTCTACTGCAAATATTTGCTTTTTTGTCCCCATAGAAACATCATTAGAGGAAGTTCATTTAATAATAAGGTCAATTAAAGAGTATTTTTCCATGAGTGGAGGCAAAATTGCTTTCCTACTGGAACAACCTCTTTAGCAATATCTGGCAACAATAAAGTAGTGCGGCAGTTTACCGGAACACACTGATTTCCACCCAGGCCTGGAGGAGCGCGTGTGTTTGCATGGGTGTGTGTACATGTGTATACGGGTGAGCACATACATCCACGCAGTGTGGCTGTGTGCACACCCTGATGGGATGGAGCTGGTGTATACAATGTCCACACGTACACCCACATATATATGTTGTCGACACACATATACGTAGACATATGCGTGTTTTCAGATTAAAGTAGCTCTTGTAATATCTTGTAGAACACTAAATATTTCCTTTTAATATCTAAATAGGTCAGTAATACAGTTCAATAACATTGGAGGTGTCTGTATATTCTCTCTCTCTTCAGTCTGTGATAAAACATTCTTTAAGACTGTTGGGATTTTACACTGTAATTCTATTAAATAGTAATTGAAGGGTCGCGAGAGGCTATGATACAGGATCAGCAGTGTGTAAGCCGTCCGTTTGAACTTTAATTTGGAATCATAGGCAGATGGGATCACGGCCTCTTTGTGGTGCTTGCAGATTTAAAACTAGCCGGCACATGGAGGAGGAAAAAACCCCACAACCAACCCTGCAATGCAGATTCATTCATTAAACATGAAAGGTTAGTGCTAGAGAGGATAAACGTTCAGACGTCTAGGTAAATACAGAAATATACTTCCCTCCCCTCACTTCTGTCCTACCATAACCCCCAACTATCTCAGTTACTGATTTTCTATTGTTATTACAAATAACCTTCCTTTATATCCCCAGTGGGGATAAGTGTACCTGAATGACTGACTTATACCTGCGTCACAGTCTATCTGCGAAACTTTTATTCCATTTGCAGCCGAGGGGGAGGGGGGCAGTTTTATTTATTTATTTACTATTTCTCTGCCTCTTCCTTGCGCCTCCTTGGGCTATTTTTAAAACTCTCTTGGAAGGATTGCCGGAGCCAAGCCCCGCTTGTATAGCCGGGGACACGGCAGAGAGGGAGCGAGCCGTTTTCAGTTTAAAAAGGAGGAAAAAAAAAAAAAAAAGATTGTGGTATGAATTGATCCGCCCGAGCCGGGAGGCGAGCGAGAAAAGCCACGTTCCACGGCAGGAGGAGCCGTGGGTGCTGCTGCTGCGTGTCGCGGGGAGCTGCTGAGCGCGGCCGCGCTGGGTGTGGGTGCGTGTCTGTGGGTGGGTGTCCGTGGGCGTGCGTTGGTGAACTCTTAGGCCCGAGGACGTTGTAGTTCCACCTTATCGGAAAACAAAAGACTTTCCGACTGCGAGAGTCAAATATCCCCCACCCCCGTCGCCCTCCCCGGCTGTATCGTATTAAAAAGGGGCTTTCATTGTTTATTTCTAAATATTTGTGAAGCAGACAGTGTATGGGTTAACTTAATTAACACATCCATACTGTATATTCGTGGACCAAACGGTAAGGCGAATTTCTAATGCGATGGTTGAATGTGATAGTCATTTCTGTGTTACAGGAGATTACAGCAACACTGGAGCATTTCCAGATTGTAGATGGTTTTAGATGTTGAATTTCCAGATGAGTATTTACCATCATAACTAATTTAAGACCATTATTAAATAGAAATTCTCAGCAGGGCTCTTTAATGATGGAACACGTTACTAATTACAGAGTTTACGCTCTGTTTTGGCTAAGCAGTCTAGAGGGATGGGATTGTGCTCTGCATGCAAAGCCAATATTACTAACGAGGAGGCATCATACCCCTAACATTTCAATCATATTATTAAAGAAAGCCACTTCTTGCCTTATCTGCGCGAGGACACAGCAAGAGCATTTTGTTTACCGGGCTCCCAAGCTCTGGAAATAGCTGGAATAGAGAGCGGGAGCCCTCCCTTGCCTCCCTCCGCCCCACCGGCGGCGCGGCGGGCAGCCTCCCCTCCACACTGCGCGCCGGGGGGAAGCGCAGCCAGCAAGGGCTTAAAGCGGAGAGAGCAGCTGGGGAGCCCTTCCTCGCTCGCCTCCACCCCCAAAAAAACCCCAGTCATGGGCACTGATGCCCACGCACCGGGCAGCGGCGCAGAGCTGGTGTGTGCGGGTGGATGCGCACTAGCGTCCCTGTAAGTAAAGGGCGCCTGGGAACAGCTTTGGTGTCACCCCGCTCCGCTGCCCGCGCCCCCGGGACTCCGGCCTCTGCACGTCCCGGGAAGCGGCCGGTGCGCTTTACGCGGAGGGCGCCGAGGCTCCCGTCGGAGCCCGAGGACGCAGACCCGCGCCTCCAGGTCTGTAACACGCCGGGAAGAGGTGTGCCAGGCTGCGGGAGAGGGGCCGCCGCCCCCGCTCCCGGGCCCTGCGGAGCGGGGGAAGCGGGACCCCGGGACCCCCGGCCCGGCGCCCCCGGGCCGGGGGCTGGCTGAGCCCCCGTCCCGGGGTCACCCCGCACGCACAGGGCTGGCCCTCGCCTGCCGTCGCCGTTTCTTTGGGAATACAGCAGCCCTGGAGACAGAAGGAGGCAAAGATGATCCATGGCTTATTTACTCATCTCAGACGTGGGCCATCTAAAATTACATTTCGTTTTCCTGACAATGGCAATTTTTCTCTTACCCACCCACCTCCTCCCTCTCTCCAGGTTACGGAGCACACTGCTGCCTTCAGACCCGGTGTCAGTGCCGTGTTTTCGTTGCCCTTGAGAGGACGCCAGACGGTTCTCAGCCTATTTTCATTCTCGCTATCCATTAATGTATTTGATCTGGACGATTAATAAGGACCGAAGACAGGTTTGCAATAACCTGCTATTACGTTCCGTGGCGGTTTTGCCCGAGTTAAAGACTTTTTTGGATTGGCTCGCTCTGCCTGTCTCAAAAAGATTCAGCATCTGTTCTCTCTACAGATAGACATGCACATGCACGTGTGCATATATATTTACAGAAACACGCAAACACATTTTCTCTTCACATACACAGACGTATTTGCAAGGGCAGTTGCCTATTTCCCATTCCCTCTCACTCCCCATCTGGCCTTACAGAACACGAAAATCGAGGAGGCACAAGAATACAGGCCAACGGCCAGAGGCTCGAAAGGTTTCTCCCTCTCCTCTTTTTAAGAACGACAATCTAAACGACAATCTGAACGTAAAAATCTTGGGATGGATTTGAGGGAAATTAAATTGTCTCCCCCCACTGTGTGCTTGTGAGCGAGTCAGACTGTGTTAACTGCTCTAAATGGATTCTCTCGGTTTGTCTACTTATGTGTTTTACTGCAGCGTGTCGTGTTCAATAACGCGGGATGTGGCACTCGGTGTAAATCCGGCCGCTTCCCGGTGCCAAGGAACTTCGTCCCGGCGGCCAGGCCGTCTCCGCGCCCCCCGGCTGCGGCCCGGGAGGGGCAGCCGCTCCCTGCTGCTTCGGGGCGCTCCGCACCGGGAGGATTCTCCCGGGACGGGGGCTCCCCCCTCCTCCAGGCAAAGCTGAGCGGAAGGCAAGCCCCGGAGGTGGACGTGCACCCCCCCGGGGGTACCGGCTGCGACCAGCCAGCCGTGGCAGGGGGGAGGACGCCGGGCTGGGAGCTGCTGTGCCACCTCCCCCCGGCCGGCCAGCGCAGGGGCTGTGCGGAGACGAGGGCGCCGGGGACGGGCTCGGTCAGGGGATGCCGCCCAGTTCTGACCGCCCCCGGCGAGGCGGGCCCAGAGGGCCGAGTCCGGCCGTGCCAGGGCGCGGTGCCCCCTCCCTGGCGGGTCCCTCCCGCCCCCCGGCGTCCCGGGCGCCGTGTCCCCGCCGCGCCGCGCTCCCGCCGCCACCGACGGCGCCTCAGCCCGTTTGGAACCTGACTCGTTCTGTAAATAATCTTTGACGTCCCCACAAAGCCGCCCTTCGAGAGGAGTTTATTAGCACGGAGCCATTAAAACAGATGTCATGTTAGCTTCCCCGTGACATTTGGGTGACACATCTCTCCCGATGAATTGCTAATTGTCTTCCCGCCCGCAGTAAACATCCCGCTCCATTGTCTGCCCTCAAGAGAGTTTCTGCCGCAAAATACGGTCCTGCACGGCCGGGAGACCTCGCCGTGCGCCGCCCCGGCCTGGTCCCGGCCCCTGCTCCGGCCCTGCTGCCGCGACCCCTCGGTCGCACAGCTCCCCCCTCCCGCCCCTCCTGCCCCTGAGGCGCCCCGGCTGGAGCCGTTGCCCCTTCCCCGCACCCGGCGGCCCTCTGCTCTGCCCTACGGCCGCCCTCTTCTCTGTCCTCTACCGCCTCCCCCAGCGCCGTTCCTCCGGGCCCGGCGCGCCCCGCTCCCTCCCTCCACGACAAGGCCCCCCTCGCCTAGAGCACCCCCGGCCCGGCCCCGGGCTCCCGGGGGTGCTCCCGGGGCGCAGTCCCCTCCGCGGGGCCCTCCCGCCGCTTCTGCGCCTCTGGCATAACACCTAGCTCCTCCGAAATGTTTATTTTGCCAGGAACAAAAGGGGTGTGTGGTGGGGCGTGGGGGCGAGCTGCCGATTCCCAGCAAAGTCCAGGCACTGCGGTGACATACGTCGTTTTCTGTAGACATCGGATGTGAAAAGCAAGGGTGTGCAGCGCCGAGCCTTCTCCTCCTTAACCCCGGTGGAGGCAGTCGGAGGAAACTGTCTGAAGGCTTTGAGGGGATGAGACGGAGCAGCCCTAAAGAAGAGCTTTGCAGCTGAGTGGCTGATCGAATCCGTCTTACCTATGTACATAGGGGTTCATATTCATAGCCGTTGTCTGTACGTTGATACATAATCTCTCGCCCTTGTTAATTCTCAATAGATGCAGAGATAACTAATCCTCCCAGCCAGATAGACACGGGCAGATTACGTGAGTGCAATCTATCTACCTATCTGCCTGTATACCCACACGCACATATACACACGCACCGGCAGACGTAAAGCGATTTCACGGGGTTTTCTTCCACAGGAGCACACAGAGGTGGGCAGATGCAGAGCCCGACACCTTGCCGACCAGATGTAGAAATATTCGGAGAGAATAAGCATATACGTATCACTGACATATTTGAGGCTACCTGGCGTTACAGCTTTTGTGTACCGCGCTCGCTTTTTCTCCTTCGCCTTCTCCGCAACGTGCTCCATTTTTACACAAACACGTACAAGCTTTTCTTAGAGAGGAAAATTATGGAAAGAGGGAGAAGGAGGCGAAAGATTAGGTAGATCTGGAGCTTTTAAAAAAAAAAAAAAAAAGCCGAAACAGCACTTGAAATGATTTAGCTGCTGGATAAAGAGACCTATTTGGCATCAGCTGAGACATTGTTTTGATTACCCCGAAGCGTACCCATCCTTAACGCCAGCCAGCATTTGCAGCCAGTGTCACCTGGGCTCTGCTTTGTTCTGATTTTTAGCATAGGTGTTTTATGGATGGCAATCGCAGAAACAAAGCGGTCTTGTGGTGCCTGCTAAACCTCGCCCCGAGCGTGCCTTGCCCCTGCCCGCTCCCAGCCCGGGGATGCTCAGGCCCCCGTTCCCAGTGGAGCCGGGGGCGATGTCGCCGGTGCTCACGTCCCCGCCGGCTGCTCTAACACCATAGCCTGAAGTCGGTTGAGTTTGTCAACGTCCCTTAACACCTCTCCGCCCGCGCGGATGGGATCAAAGCGCGGACGGGGTGCAGCCGCTCGGGGAGGTGCCCGGTCCGGGCCCGGCGGGAGCCGGCCCCGAGGCCGCCGCTGGGGCTCCGCACCCCTGGCAGCCCCGGCAGACCCGGCCCGGCCACCCGGCAGGGCATGGCCCCCCCGGGCGCACCGCAGGCTGCCAGCCGCAGCTCCGTGCAAACGGGAACCCTGCCCCCGGCGCCGGGGGGGTGTGTTCAAATGCCACCTCCGTGCTCCGCGGTGAATATTACACATCATTGTCTTACAAATGAGGAGAAATCGCTACCGTCAGAATAATAATAAACTACTTCTTGAAACCCCATGTCCCTTACAGCGGGGTCGTTAGAGGCGACGAAGCTCTTGGCTATAAAATCGGATTCCTCCCACCTGCGACTTCCCCCTGTCCTGATGTCCCGAAACTGTCCGTCCTGTTTGTAACCTCTGTTCTGCTATTCGCCGTACAGTACACATTGATCCTCACAAGGATGATCCCGGATGAATTACTCCTGCAAGGACTGTCCCCCGAAAACGTGTACCTTCACTCCGCTCCCGCCCTTCCGATGATCAAGGTTTCTCCTTGATTGGAAACTGTAATTTTCGGGGGGGACACGGGACTTTGTCACTAAATCTGGATGAGAAGAGGAAAGTAGCCCACGCTCCCCTGCCAAGATTTCCCCCTTCCCCCATGACTTTGTGCCATGTCAGTGAAGTCGCCAAGACTTGTTTTTATCTGCAGGTCCAGAGCACATGTTGAGGAACCCTTGAATTTTACACTTCTCTGCTGCGGCTGTGAATCAGTTAGTCGCTCACTCGCGAATTACTCTGTATCATAGAGGAAACAGCTCACTGCAGACAAATAGGGATCATGTATTAGGAAACAGCTTCCCATGCTGTTTTGTTCAGACTGGTGCTTATTTCTCTCCTTACAAAATCAAGATATTCCTCGCTCTCATGCAACATCCTAGCGTTACATCTGGAGAAGGGAAAGAAAAGTCCGGAGAACTGAAGGTGGCAGGTTGGAAAATGCAGGCAGGAAAGAAGCCACATCTCCCCTCCAAAATAAAAACCTTCTCACCGAAATAAAGCACCAAATAAGCCACAGATCTATACGGAATCAATACTGATCTGGAACCAATCTGTTCCTCCCCGGATGCGTGCGGATCCCAGGGCTGCAAAGTGCTTGTGATTACAGAGAGTAGGAGGGTCATTTTCTAACAAGGGTGCTCACTGTAGCTGAGCTCCAAATTATCCAGAGAGGACAGATGGCCCTTCTGATCTTATAATGAGAGCAGGGAGTGATTATCAGTCTGAACCAAAAAATGATGCTCTGCTGACATATTTTCACAGTTCTGAAATCTGTGCTTGCACTTATGCCTCGCCTCATATCCTTCTCCTTTTAATTTAGGCATCGTTTGGGATTTCGAAGAGCTGTGTGAAATCCGTTTATTTATCTCTGTGCGTCTCTGCCTCCCTCCCCATGTATCTATCTAGGACGTGTACAGACACAAAACAAAGGAAAGCGAAAGGTCACTTCGCAGGAACTCTTAAGCCAAACCACGCTTGGCAAAATATTTATATATAAATATATTTGCCAATAATTAAGAAGCCCAGCTGCCTGCCGGATGCCTAGATTTTATGTTTGCTTCTTGGCAGTTTTCTGGAGCTGTTGCATTCCATCTTTGCAATTACTGCGATACGTGGTGAGGCAGCCCAGACCTGAGCTCCCTTTGGAAAAAAAAATCGTACTTGTGTATGCACATATTTGGGGTTTGTATTCACGCTTTAACTGGTGGTTTTTTGGCTTGGTGGTGTGTGGGTTTTTTGTTGTTGTTGTTTTTTGTTTGTTTTTTTTTTCCCCTCCCAGAGAGTAGAATCCTCTGTGGAAGAGAAATACAATCAAGGTGACCGGGTAAATGTAAAGGGAGTTATTCCTTTCATTTTCAGATTGCTGCGACTTTTCAGCCTAAAAGCAGTGTTAGTCCACCCCTATCCAGCACAGAAAGGGTTACAGAGAAGGAGGCCCAGGGAAGTTTCCAAAATATCTCTGGTGGCTGGCAGGAGTCAGATCTCCATCCCTCTGTTCAAGTTCCTCAGAGGTGAGCTTGCAATTGCAAAGAAGTTTGGTCAGTACAAACAAATTAAATCGGGGAACTGTTCAGTGGTTACACAGTCATTTCACTCTCTTATTTACACTGTAATATTGCATTACCCTCTAATTGTCACATATACTTTTCACTCTCCAAATAGGAAAGACAAATATTGGATCCGTTTAGAGTTGTACCACTTACCGGGCTGCCTGGCTGCGCAGGGAGAGCGTTTTCAGCGTGTTCTTGCTGCCATCTTCTGGTCCCACAGCTCTGAGCCAGCTCTTCGTCCCGGAAACTTGTCTCTCTTTTCACATCCGAGAAGAAAAAAGGTCCATGGCAAGCGGTGGGAAATGCAGCTGAATAGGACAAGCCGTGATAATGTCGCCAGTGGCACTGGGAGGTCGCCACGCCATTCATTTTAAGCGTAAGGAGTAACTCCTCTTTTCTTACCCTAGAGTGATTCTCACTAAGTACGTGCATGTTATCTTTGCAGACTCCAGCTCTAGATGTAAGGTGATTTTATACAAGGAGGGCAGTTATGTAATGTTTTTGTTGCTAAGAGATTGCAATAATATATTATTTGAAGAACAACCATTTGTTTTGCAGGAATAAAATATGTTTTAGATATCCTGTATCATTACAATCTTCATATTTAAAGGCAGCTATTGCCAAAGTTTCCCCTACTTCCTTTTCCATCTCCAGAACACACCTGAATTCCAGCCCCAAACTGTGGCAGGAGGTGTGCCATACTACATAAACAATGATAGTCTGGCTTCGTCAACACGTTCTCTAGAAAGTACTTTGTTTTCATAGCAGAAGCATTTTCCCTGAGATATCGTCTCATGTTATCGTCTGTTTATTTCCAAATGACTGCTGATTTGAAATAATGACTCCATCTAGTAATGTTATCCCATGAAACACACATTGTATACATAAACAACTTCTTAATGGAACGTGTGGTTAAGAGAAATGGATAGAGTAATACTTACGATTTCCACCTGTAGATTGCCTGGGCCAGATCCACTGAGGGCTTAACTATCACTTAACTACCAAGGCTTGAGCTAAGTCTCCCAAGTTCCTGTGATTCCTCCAGCAGAGCCTCTACAACACCCACCCTGCAGATACACAGTGTACAGCGACTATCTGTGTTCTGAGGGCATCAAGAAGCTTTGGGCCTTGGGCCCAGCAGATACCATAGGTCAAGCATCCCTTTCCAGAGCCTGTTGGCACAGCCTCACTCAGGGGGCACTGATTTATCCTCTTAAAAATACTGCCACCTCCATGGACTCTGTGGATGTGAGAAACTTGGGTGTTGATTCTTACTCCAAACCAGGCAGGGTATAACCACAGTCAACCACAGAAAACCTTTCTTCTTCCATGTGACAGAAGTCCAACTTAAGCAAAGGATTTCTGACTGAGAGGATCGACTGGATGGGCCACATCCCTCTAGACCAGTGACTTAGGTAAGTCCTAATTCCTTTAATGCCTTAGGTTTTCTCTTTTGGAGATAGGTTTCTGAGGTAGCCTTTCTGAGTTGCCTTACTTTCTTTATTCATAATTCTGCCTGACTAGTTTAGTCATCCCTCAGCCCTATGTCACAGCTTCTGGGCCACCTGCCCTTTGGTACCAGGGATCTCCACATAACTGAGCTTAAGAACCCAAAGTTTAAAACTCCACTCTGCAGGAGGACACCAACAACGCAAGTGGTGCAATGCTGAGTGCTTAAGTTGCCCCTGTCTTATTCTGAAAAGCCAAAGTTAAACAGCATGGTCTCCATGCAAGGAAACTGAGACTCAGAGAAGAAACACTGTGCCATGCCTACCATCATACAGCTAATTGAGGAATAAAGCCCCAGCCTACAGATTCCCATCTAGCCTCAACTTCTTCACTATCTGCCAGAGCATAAAGGTCTTTTTAAGGCTATGCAAAGAATTAAAATGTGTATTTTGAAATTGTAGATTTGTAAAGTAAAAATAAGACCAAAGACATTTACAATATGTCATGAAACATGCATGACCTGGTGACCCCCTCCCACTCTCTCCTACACACTCTGCCCATTTTGACAAATGGCTTCAATGAGCAGAGGAGTGGTCTGGTGTGAGGTATCTGAGGTTCTAACCAGCAGAACAAGGCCTTCACAAGCTGGCAGAGGGGTGTATCCATCTCTCTGAGATCCCTGAGTGTCACTCCACCTTTAGGTGCTGCTTGTTTCTGATTAAGCAATAGGGTGTTAGTAGTACCTGTAGGAAGCAGACATGACGGCTTTTGGCTCCTAAGTGACTAGCTAGCCACCCTGGGAAGTGACCTGATACCTGCTTTTCTTTTACTGCTCTTAGTCTGAGTATAAATGTCCATAGAGATTCTGTCTCAGCATATATCGTATATGCATATATCGCATATATCAACATCATCGTATTAAACAGAATATTACATTTCAAAGTATTTATCAGGATTGGTGAAAAAGAGCAGGACATATTTGTTGCACATTCTGCTTTGCCAGTGTGACATCCACATGACAGCTGTGGTCCACGATCACTAGTTTTTTACTTTGATAGCCACTTTCACTCATGCTTGCAAAATGCACTAATGTGCTGCAATATATAGTGCTGTAACACAGCATATACTAGCTGCGTGCATTTAACCTGTGTGCTGCTTTAAAATACCTGTGCCTCCTAGGTTGAACAGATGGCCATAGAAGATGTTACATGATATCTCTGGTTAAATGACTCTCTGCACATGAGAAAGTTATTTTTGGGCAGTATAGCATATGATGATACGGGTCCTCTGCGACTGAGATGCAAACGTACAGAGAACACAGCTGAGGCATGTTCTCGGCTTGAGTTGGGGTGGATGAGAAAGGTTTGTGTCATTTTGCACATTCTGAACAATTCAGAAATCATGGCAATGGGTTTTGTGCTGCTGGCTAGCTTTCATTGAATAAGAGATTATTTTTATTCAAGGGAACGGTCCAGAATCTTGTATAAGTGAAGACATCACAGGGGATTCTGAAAAGCCCAGTGGAAAAAATTGTGTTATTGTTGTTTTAAGTAATGTTCAGCATATGACACTGTGAAACATAATGAGTAGCCTGAACATCTTGCTGCATCACTAATTCGTAGTAATACTTTTTTTTGAGATGGTTTGCAGTACTTCTTGTACTAAAATGCAAGTGGTACTTTGAAGTCAATCAACGCCTACTGTTCAACGTAATTAGCAGATTTCAATACTGGGGGATTTTATTCTATGGAAATGTTAACGTTTCAAATTTTTCTTTCAGGACAACAAAAAGGCAAAATTCTGAAATTTCAGATACTCAGGAATATCTACGTGAGCTACCAAAATCTTCCATTTCAGTAAGGCTGGAACACTCCTTGCTGGTATGGATTTCTTTTGACTTAATAATTTCAATTTTTCTACTCTATTAATCAAAATTATAAAACCAAATGGAAACACTTCGACAACTTAGAAATAAAATGTTCCAGTATTCTTTGCAAAGAATATTCATAGAATTTTCAGCAACTGGTATTGAAATTGACAAATTAGAACATTTTTAACCAGCTCTAATTATCAGATAATAAAGTGGCTAGATGGATAGGAGACTGGCTGCTCTGCAAAACAATCATTTACACTGAAACTGATCACTCTTATTATTATGATTTGTGTGCTAGAATATGTGTATGAATTATAATACATGGGAACTTGCATTTAGTTTAAATAGTATTCAGAGCAGAACTATTGAAATATTGAGACCTTAATACCACCTACAGTCAGACAAAGCACAATGGGACAAATAGAATTTATTTTCTTATGTTGTTTTGAGAAGAGGAAAACAATACCCTGTTTACAGTCTAACGATGCTCTTTGATCTTTAAAACCACCATGAGGTTAGTTGAGGAGGAGAAGATTTGCCATGCGCTTTCACAGATAAATTGCAAACCCTGCTCCTGGTACTGAACATCTGCTTGGGAATGACTCAGGCTTCCCATGTGGATCTGGCCTGCTCAGTGTTGGCCTGGCAGTCTTGTTCCAGAGATGACATGGCTGAACATCCCAAAGAAACACCTGTTTCAGAGTCAAGTTCCTAAATCCCTTCTAGAGCTGTGTACCCTGACGCATACTTGCTCAAGTGCCTGAAAACTTTTCTTTTTCCTCCAAATCATATTTAGAGAATTTGAAACATTTCTCTGTCCATTCACCTGAACTATATCTGATGAACCAACTTCCTCTTTGATTTTTCCATGTTTGTGCCAATGGGAAGCATAAAATGAAGCTTAGTTTCACAGGGGACCAAAGCATCTCTGTGCTAAATTTGATGCTGCAGGATGGATAGATGAATTCTGAGTGAATGCCAGTCTTACCCCTGTGATATGCACTTTCAGAAAATGCTCCATGGACCATCTTCCCTTCAAATATATTAGAGAGACATCTTTTCTGGCCTCCACTAGCTTCTGGTTGGACTAATTTGGTCTTAGCAATTGTAAGTGATGTAGGAAATATTGTGCATTTTAGAATTGAAGCTTTGACATGATACAAGTCAGACCTTGTTGAGCAATCTGGATAATCATGTGTTTTATGGCTTTCAGATGTTCTTGCTGCAGCATAAAGGTCCATAAATATTTAGAACAGAGAGTCTACGGCCCATTTATGCCCATTTTATGTAGCATTGTTTTTCTTTATTGAAGTTTGTTATTTCATGTATCACTGCAGCATTTTAGTTTTCAAACAGGATTTTTTTTTTCCTGTGGAGTTTCTTGTAACGCAGAAGTATTGAGGTGATCAGAATAAGAATTCTATTTTACCACTCACAAACTGGAGGATATCAACAAAGATTAGATGGAGAAAAATAAAATAATAATCTATGACGGTGTTGAGAACGATTCCCAGAATTTTAAATACTTGTTAAAGGCTTTGCCGTATTTCACTTCAATAAACATCATGCTCCAGTTACTACTTGAAACCATAGGGGCATTATCCTGTGCAGCACTTATCAATATTTTAACATGTGAAAGTCAAATGATGTTGAAACATTGAACTATATTTCCATCTGTGCAAGCTAAAATGGTACAAATGCATCCTGTGTAATGGAATACTACATCCCCAGTTACTTTCTTACAAGTGATACCTGATTCCTCTGTATTTTCTGTAGTTGTTTCCATTGCTCTGATGGTGCCCAAAGGAAGACTGTCTTTTAAAATTAAAGTTTATAGCATTTAAGGAGTTGTAAGCCAATCTGCTTTAAATCCAGACGAAACAAATGCTTGGAACATGCTATTAAAATTGGTAACTAATTTTCAGTTGCCTTTGCCTTGGTGCTAAATGTCTCTGTGCCTGTGCATTTTTTGTGGAAATGGGTATTGGTACCAAAACAAAGGCCTCGAGAGTGGCTAGAGTAAGAGATTCTGAGAGCTTATGCCCAGTGGAAAAATGGTCGGCATTGTCCGTGTACTGCTTAGTGGGCAGCAACAGAAGAGGATTGCGTGTCCCACCACATGACAGGAATCAGCGAAAGTAGGAGATTGCTGCCAAGGATTGAACATTTCAGTGGGGCTTCTCTGAAACCTCTGGAAAGACAGTCCCAGCCATAGACCTGCAATATGGCTTCCACAGGCCATGGCCCCAGCACTCCCTGCGTCAGGCACAACTGGATGGCCTATCATATATTAGACCAACTACCTGGTTTTGCCCCACAGCGTCATGAACCAGAAAGAAGGATAACTGCACTGCAAATGGGTGCCACACAGGTGTGGCGGCACGAGAGTGTGAGATCCATGCCAAATGTTAACTCCTAACATCAGCACACTGTTAAGCAAAATGTGTCACTTGAGAGTCTGTATCCCAGCAAGATGTTCTTTTACTGGCAACCCATCACAGTTAATACGATTGGTATCCCTTCCCTGAACTAACCTCCTGTTGCTTATGTTATTGCTGGCAGTAGGGACCTTCCTTCCATCTGGTCACTGCATTCCTTTTCTTGGCTTACATCATGCCTGTTTGTTTTGTTGCGTGTTCTCCTTGTTTCTTCTGACTTTCCTACCTGAGACTTTGGCTTATATCCTCGTGTCAACCAACCATTTACTTCCTTATTTCTCGCAGCTATCTGCAGCTTTATCTCTCCATGGTCACATGTCTACATTTCTTGTATGATCTCCTTCCTAACAAAGTTTGGACTGCTGCCTTTTGCTATTGCTTTATAAAAAGATTTGATGGCTACCAAATCTGCTTAATTGTGAGGCTGTTTCAAGCACTTCTCTCCAGCCTTTTAGGAGCTGTTCATTTAGGTATCATGTTTCTTTGTATAGTCGTAGTCCCACTAGGCTGTAGCATCAAGCGAAGCAGACTTGTGGTTCTCCTGCTCATCTTTTCTGTGCTAATGGGAGAGTGAATTGTTATATTCCAGCATTGCAGGACTGGACTCTCTTCCCACCTGATCTGATGTCTTCCTCTAGGTGTTTGGACCTCTAGACCAATGAGTCAAACGGAGAGCCAAGGTAAACAGAAAACAGGCAGCTGTAGTTACTTGACCATGTCCCTTCATGTGGCAACTGCTCCTTTCAGTTTCATCCAGGAGAGAAGAAGTTACACAGGCTACATGAGGCATGATAATCCTCCCTCTTTGCACACTCATGCAGTGTCATATGGCAATGGGATCTGTGCTTTGCAGTGCCCTGCTGTCCAGCAACGGTCAATTCTCCAGACTGCCAGTTATGAGCGTGTCCACTGAGAAAGATTCTCTTGTTCCGTGGGCTTCCCAGCTTTGCACACTGGCCTTATATTGGTTTCATTGAATACAGACAATCATCAGTCATTTTTTTCCAGGGCTTTGCTGACTCTGCTTTGTAGTTCTTATTCTCCGTGTGAGGATATCTACTAGGAGCCTATTACTGTTGTTTAGCAGTGTTTCTGGGAACGGATTTCAGAGGACTTCCCTTCCACCTGGAATTGACTTGGTCCATTAGCCTGTAAGTGGCCGTAAGTGCATCCAGTAGAAGGGGTGCAATCATTTGGTCAACGTGTTTCTTCTGCAGTGCGTGCATCTAGACTACCTTCAGAGCTGATAAGGTTATACAGCAGATACTACTGCTTGCATCAGAAGACCAATCGTAGGCTAGATGCCCACTACCATGGGGTAATCATGGCGCTGAAATATAACAAGAGTCTTTTTGCAATGCTCCACTTTTCTCATCATTTCTTATAGGCTGAAAATTTTCCCTTCTTGCTTTCCACTGGATCCTGACGTCTGCATTTTCCACTTGTCTGTCTGCCTGGCTTCCTATATGCCTTTAGCTAGAGTACTTGGAAAGTGCTGTTCTCTATCATTACTGCAACCCCTTCCTGGAACTGTCCAGTCAGCTGCCCTGACTGTTTGGATTAATTGCTTCAGGTTTGCATCTCTCTCTGTTCTTTTCGGTAAACTGCAATAGAGAGTCCCAGGCAACACACTCATGGTGGTGGGAAATGACAGCAGTGACTGGGCATGAGGCAACATCTCCGAGAACTCTATAAACCATGTGGTTACCAGGATCCACCAGGGAAAATTGTCAGCGGTTCAGCAGGCAATGCTGGAATGGAGACACTGGGCCTTTGTGAAAGATTTTGGATTTTCAAAGTCTTGCACAGATTACCAGTAGCTAAATCTCAAAAGACCAGATCAAGCATTTGAGCATCCAAGAAGATCAACCAAGGCTAAGTGTGGAGAACACAGGGCTTTCCGAGAAGGAAGCCTGGACTAGGATTTGTGGTGTACATGATCAAGACAACGCTAGCGCAACAGTAAAATCAGTCTTTGATCAGCTTTTGATTGTAAATGGTAAATAAATGTTTTTAATCAAGATTGGAGCAGAGCTGTGGTGCCTGGATATCTATTCCTTGGTGTCTGCCATGAAGCCAGACGCAGAGGTAAATAACGTCGTGAGGTGTGTGATGTCAAATGCTCCTTGTTTGAGGCCCAGGTGATCTTGGCTTCTATCTGTTCTCTGCCCCACAACTTATGTTGCCTGCAAATTTATAAGTGGATGCCAGTTATCACCTCTATTAAACAAGTAAGTGCTAAAAGTACTTGTTAGACACAATAATCTGTCCCAGTGGTCTTGTAGTATTTTAGATGGGCTTTTGCAATTTTTCCTCCCAAAGAGATGATAAAAAACCCCTTCACATTCACATGTAAGTGTCCCTTATGCCTAGCTTGCTATACAAACTCCGTTCCTACTTTCACACTTTTGCAAAATTTTTGATCTGGAAATCGAGCAGTGTTAGAAGTACGAGTCCCCACACACAGGTTTTTTTAGTGTACTTAGCGTGCTAGGTGTGCTAGGCTTGTCTGCTCAGGACATTCTTCTCCTTGATGTGAATCGCCATAGACTGACAAATGTCACATTCCTTCATGTACTACAGGTAAGGTAATTCTGCCCTGAGACAGCAGATGAGATTCAATCTAAATAAATGTGAAGTGATGCATATGGAGAAAAAGCAATCCATATAAGGTGGTGGCCTAAATCTACAGTATACCTTTGCCATGAATATTGTGTGTTGTTCTGAGCCCCATGTCTCTAAAAGGATAGAGCAAAGCTGGAAAAGGTTCAGAGAAGGGTGACAGGGGTGGTCAAGTGTATGGAATAATATTGTATGAGAAATAAAGGTGGAAGATTCAAAGCAATCAGAAGAAGATATTCCCTTACGCAGTATGTCTGGAAACTGTAGGAATGCTCTGCTGCAGGATGCTGTGAGTGGTGAAAGCTGACTGTGGTTCAGGGAGAGACAGGGAAAATTAACAGAAGGGAAGGCCATCCATCAAGGCCCACTAAATACAAATTATTTTGAATCTGGAAGTCCCTGACCAGCAAGCTGTTGGAATGTGTTTATGTGAGTTTGCTCTCTCTTGGAGACAGGTTGCTGGACTGCATGGTTCTTTGCTCTGATTCACTATGGGCACTCTAGGCATTTATGACGGAAGACTCCATATTTCTAAATAAAATGACAGCTGTCCGGTGGCTAGTCTTCCATTCCAGTTTCCTGGCCAGAAGTGGAAAACCATATTTGGACCCCTTCCCTTTGAAGCTGGCAGCTGGACCAGGGTCTTCTGTTTGTGCCTGGAGTCATGAGCAGCAAAACGCATATTCAATCTACAGCACAGACTCTGCTCTAAAAGATTTGGGTTTGTTCCAACAAGGAACAAAAACACATTTTGAAATTTTTGGTGCTGCTGCAAGGGGAATGATGTCTTGAAATGCAGGGTGCATGTTGCTTCTTGATGCCTTCTCTAACAATCTCTCTGGCCAATGTGTTTTTCACAAGTTCAAATGGAGGAAAGATCCAAAGCCTTACCTTCTTCATTTTCCTCTCTACTTTTGAAGAGGCAGGTGGTTGCTTTGGTCAACTGTTCTGGAGGTATTAGGACGGGGTTTGGGACCCAGAATAAAGCAGAAGGTTATGGAGTTTCTATACAATTGGATGTCACTTAGTTTGGCAAGATCATCCTGCACCTGGAAAGGTAGGCAATAAAACTGCAACCTGTTTTCTACCTAACATATGGTATCTAACCCCACTGGAGGCTTGTGTTTGGCAAGCAAAAACACTGCAAATTTGATTTAGGCACATGTTCAATAGTAGTCATATGGTTTCCACACGCTCTGCTTTGGAAACAGGCCAGTGTGCACAAACAAGGGGATATATAATACCAGTAGTATGGAATTCTCTTCCTCTTTTCAGCTTTTGCTAAAAATTAGGTGTCTTTCTTAGGGAACACAAACCATTCCTTCTGGCAAAATAACTCCCAAAACTCTGGTCTTTCATTCATCTTCCCTGCATGTATAAAACAGGTTACAAGGTCTAAAGGATCACAAAAAGCACAGGAAAATACATTCATACGCTGTTGTCTTTATTCATGTTTTGTTCACTTCATTATTCACTTCATTATTTAATTCAATAAATGTTATCTGAAGTTCAGAGGTATGTAGGAATCCTAAAGCAATGGCAGCTGTAAGGAGCTGGCGTCTTTGAAAATAAACTCTGTTGGACGTCGGGGTGTGAGTTTTCTCTGTCTCAGTTTACCTACCTAGAAAGAGGAAAGCTGTATCTGTCAGCTGACTTGGATGGTGCATTGTGGGATTAAATTGGTGATTGGAAAAATGTTTTGAAGTTCCTGCCTGAAGGACAGTGTGTATTTGTGAGGTCTTACGGTGTTTAAACAATGAGCGGTAACACACAAGTTCAACTTATTCATTGCACTATGTAAAAGCAGTGCATTAACCTTTTGGATCAAATCACAGTTTCAGCTTGGGATGGATTAGAAATCTCTCTAAATGCATTAATACATGCAAACATAACCAGACTGATGAATCTATTTACTCAAGAGACAAGCTGCCATGGTGTCATGTTCAGCAGGAGCCAGAAAGCAAGGAGACTGCATGAGGGCGTGGGTCAAGACAGTGGCTACAGCTACTGTTAAACAATTCAACAGCTCGGCAGTTCTTCTTCCTCCTTCTCTGCTGTCTGAAGGCAAATGTTTACCTGAGGTAGGAACTAGAGCATTCAGGCAATGTCATATTTCATGCTATTTCCTGTGAGCCTTACTGCCAAGAGCCTCAAATAGTATGTACTTTCCTTCTATCCCTGAGTTTGGAAGTTTCATCCATTTAACTACTGCACTTGAATCCAGGTGTCTCCACTGGATTGACAAGAGAGCTGTCAATAGACTGGCCAAGATTTGGCCATGAATATTTTGAAGAATAATTGTGAGCTGTTTGGACACCAGGCAGTTCCTGTGGATTCATACACTGAAAATCTTGACTACATTTGGGATCTGTGATTCTGGACACACTAAAAAATAATTCACCAGCAGTGGAAAAATTTCAGAGGAGCCCAGCTGTGTGCAGTCATGTGGCTATTGAGTGTTCAGGTGGAACAACTGTCCTGGGGTCTGTGGGTTGCAGAAATAGTGCAATATCAATGTAAGCACTCACTGACTGAACATTGAACCCAATCCATTTGCTGGCATCGGAGCCCATCTCAATCACATCATATTACTGAGGTTGGATAGAGATGTCAATGTTCAGGAAATTTTGTTCAAATAACAGGTTGGCATGAGGGCTGGCATGAGGCCTCAAGGTACTGAGGATTTGTTTGTGTTCTGGTGAGATTTCAGATGTAGCCCTGTCACTACCTAAGCAGAGTATTTTTTAATGCACCTCCTTAAGGTAATATCCTTGTTGCCACATTGCTGAGGTGTTAAAATAAGGTTGTTAAATCGCATTTGAGAGCTGATGTTAAGTTCAATTTACAGGGCAGGTTGGTCACCTGTTGGTCCTGGCATCAACCAATGTCATGTGCCCGTGCTTCTTATCACAGGTTGGCCTCTATGACAAGAGAAAAGATGAAAAGAAATCCTAAAGAGACTCTGAAAGGTATATTCTTTCATGTTTTAAGTTGGAAGGAGGGAAGAGATAAAGAAGGACAGCTCTTTGCATTGAGGAGAGCCTCCCTGTCTGAGAGTACTCAAGCTTGAGACTATTCCCAGTGTAGCAGTGAGGCTACCACCACCAAACAGGGTAGTTCTGGACGTCACTGCAGGGTGCCAAGGCAGACGGGTGCTTCCAGACCAGCCGCTGTGTCCTGTTCTCTTAACAGACCTGTGAAAGGAACAAGGCGTACAGGTGCTGTGTGATCCTCAGGGCTCAGGAGGAGACCAAGGAAGAATGATCTGGCTTTCTGATGGAAACTAGCTCCAGGGTGGAGTAGCTCCAGACACTGGTGGTGTCTTCTTGGCTCAGACTATAAGGGGATTCTCCCCAAAAGCCAAGTCCATGCCTCCTTTAATACACATTATATTGACTCTGGCCACTTTACCTAGTCTGCAGGTTCTGGGAGATGGAGGTGAAACTCTTTCTACAGCACTGAAGACTTTCACTCCTTGACACATTCCTCTCTCAGGTTACTTGCTGTCTAGAAGGCGACAGTACTGGTTCTGTTGGTGAATGAGCATTGCTAAATACACTGTACAAAAGCAGGCGTCTGGAACAAGGCGTTTCAGCATCTCTCTCCCCTGGAGAGTCAAGCAGAAGTCAGAGTTGTGCATGTGTGTGTGAAAAACAAAGTCGCATCGCAGTAGCATGAGACGAGAAAGGGATCTTCCACAGTTACACTCGCCAACAAGAATGCCACTGACATTTGGCACTTCTCTGACGCCTTTCAGCTGAGTATATTAGAGAACTGTGCAAGGACAGAGTCTCTCAGACAGGGTTATACTGAGAGACCAAGAAATTAGCTGGGCAGATCAAAGTCATGCACACAACCCTTCTCATGCATTCCTGGGACAGGGTATGTGTGTGTGTATCTGCATTGCAGACTTGGGGGCTTTGTCCCGATGCATTTAATTAAGAACTTTCCAAATTGATAGTATCCCCACTATTTTTTGTTCACTGAACAGAGAAGATTAGCCCAAAACACATGCATGCACACTCACAGTGAGTAAAACTGCAAAAGTTATGTGTGCTGTTGAAGTACAAGTCTCCGTGACTTTTGCCTTTGAGAAGATCCTTCCATACATGGAGTTGTCTCTGCTTCAGATGTAAATATGGGTACAGATTTTCTACTGGGAGAGAGCAGGTAGCAGCAGAGAACTGGACCAGGGAGACTCCAGCCCTTCTTTGCTGATATGTCCCATTGCAGTACAGCTCTCCTGGCCATGCAACACAGAGGAAGCCATGTACAGAGGTACCTGGCTGTACAACTTCAGTGTTACCAAAAGATTTTGCAGTGATTTTTCATCTCCTGTGCCTGACAGCTGTGAATGCAAGCTGCAAATGACAGCTCCCTTGTGTAGGTAGCTGATGCCTCTCAGAGGAGTGAAGGGACTGCCACAAGCTGGCATTCACCCCACTCGCCATGGGACACCCCTCCGTTGAAAGATATTTTTAGAGAAAATTTCCATTTCGTTGTCGTCTTGTGCCAGTGTGGCTTCAACACGATGAATATACTGAAGGGCACTGTTAACCTTTTGAACTTGCATTTATAGAAATTTATTCCTGAGAAAACAAATAGCATTATTTCACGTATGAAAAGGTTTAATGTGAACAAGTGCAAAGTGCTTTTATTATCTTCAAGATCTGAAGTCACTTCTCCTCATCCTTCCCCCTGCAAAGATTACTGATGCCTGTGAAGAGGATTGCAGCTAGCTGCGGTGGGGCGTCAGGAGGCTGCACAGGCTCGCAGGGCAAGGCAGTGTGTCCTTAAGGCTTAGGTAGCCTCTTCTCCAGCTGGCTCAGTCACTTCACATTGTACCTGTGCTGAGTTCTCTGCATTTCAGGCTTTGCTTGTCCCTGATGGGGACTGGGGAGTGATTTTGAGGCTTGATGCGGCGCTAACACCTAAGTGGGTTGCCCAGGGCTATTTAGAGAGCCGGAAGATGGACTGTAGAGAGAACACAGCAGTGCTGATCCAGTCGCCAGAACCACCTCTTTGGCTCACAACAGCTGCCACCAATTCCTCCTTCAGTACTATCTACATGGTGTTCAAAATAGATACAAATATTTTTTCATAGCCCTTTCATAGTCTGTCCAGACAACTCACCTTGTTTACCACCTTTATACCTGGATGCTGAGAAACTACACTTCAGTTGCCACACCACCTAGTCTTTCTGCTCATTCGCTGTCATTCTTCCTCATAGCAACAATGTTCTTTATACCACTTTCTGGAACAGCATTCTCCATAAAAGAATATTTTTGCTGCTTCCTCCAGGATGCTCCCTTGTGGGGAACACTATTCTTATGCTTATATTCTTAATTTTCTGCTCTATGTGCTGCTCTGTTCTCTTAGATTGTCCTGGTGGCAATGTTGCTCGACACTTCTAAAACTCAACTTCAGGTGTTACTGCTTTCTGACAAATGAAGTTCCAAGCGCATTCATAAGCATATCCTAACTGTACATCTGAACTGTGGGATTATTTTCCCCATTGCCCAACAATTTACATTTTAAGTACCTTGCTGAAGGCTTTAGTTCTCACTTTACTTTTTGGCACCAGCACTGCATGTGAGTGGCTGTGAGGTGAAATCTATGCTGATATAGAGGGCTCGCACAAAGGCTGTATCAGAAGCCGGAGCCCTCTGAGCTTTCACAGGACCGCAATTTAATCTAGGTGAGTTAAAGGTGCTAGCGCAACGAGGCTCTCAGCCTGGCATCAAATTTATCCACGGTGATTAGGGAAACCCTATCATTTGGGCCATTTTTGCACATTAGGCTCTTTCTAAAGCTAAATGAATCTCTTATCCCCATATAGCTCCACTCTGTCTGTGAATCTGCTCTGACCAGCTGCTCGTACTTACTGCCATGCAGTCTGTCCTATTTATGCCCCAGTGTGCTCTGTTCTCCGTAGGAGATTATTTCTGTCCCGTGTTAAGGAGTTTTTGCTCTCGAGGTCTCATTAACGTATTAGTTCCTGACAGACACACAAAAAACCCTGACAAAGAATACAAACCCAATTCCTCCTATGACAAAGCCCAAAGTTAATAAGAAAGCAGGTTTATTTTCATTGGAAAATGTAGAGGGGTGAAATATAACAGATTAGGTGGTGATATGTAAGACAAATGGCCTAATTAATAGCTCATCATTCCAGGATTTGTCTCAGCAGACCTAGTTATTTTCTGTGGCATTTACTGAGGAATTCGCTGGTGGCATTAACAGAAACATCTTGAACAATGAACTTTTTACTTTTTAACTGAATTCTTACACAGAACTTAAAGGCAGATACCAAAGGGAGACACCTGAACTTAAGCAGAAGTGCGTTTCAGAGAGGTGTAAATGCAGCCTTGAAAATCAGGCCATTTCCTTATGAACCACAGTATGAAGTAGGGCCCTTAATGTGCATGAACTCTGGAGGACAGAGCTGCCCACTCCGCCTTTCCTCACCCAAAGCGCTGTGGTCTTGCCCAAGCGTTCTTCAGCATGGGAGGATTTTAGGACATATTCTCTCTTGCTGGCTCTTGTTAACACTATTGTTTCTCTTCCTGCCTCTGCCATGGAGAGCAGACTGGCTGAGCACTGCCCAGCCAGGGTAAAAGAATAGTCCTTTGGGAATGTACAGGGTTCTTAATGAAGAGGGGCTTAATACAGAGTTAACGGGCTGTTACTGAGGTATCCATTAAGGGTCATGCCCAGCTCCCATTATAGTCTAAGGATAGATGTGTACTGAATTCCATTCAGCTTCCTATAATAACACAGCCAAAACCAATGAGATCTCCCACCACAGATAATTCCTATTCCTACTCCTTATACAGACAGAAGATGCAAAGGAAAGAGGAGGGACACAGTTTCTTCAACTTTCCGGAGCTTAAAGATGTAGATTCAGTTTCTCATGTGAAATTAAAGGCAACAAGGTGCATTTTTTGAAATCTTTCTGCGCCTGCAGTTCTCAAGACCACACAGGTATCTAATTCCATCTGAAGTCAATGGGAGTTGAGCATCAGTCTGAAGATCTAAACCTTAGGAGGATTTTCAAATGCACCTAAGGTACCAGTTTCCTGTTAATACTGAATACGGACTGGCTGACTTCCACTGAAGAGAATACAGTGTTTGCCATCTACTGCCATGAAACGTGGGGGTCGATTCATTTGACACAAGCTGAATAGGTCTGTTAAACCTCTGTTCTCAGGCTGTTTCTTCAACAGGTTGTTGAAGAATGTGCCTAATTCAAGTGCTCACAAATTCTCCCCCTAAAGTTACCGAGCGTGTTTGTGTCTGTGCGTGAAAGTGCTCATGGAAATGGGAGGGACCTATCACAAGTTTTTCCAGGCATTACCATTCCAACTTCAAAAAGCTGGTAGCAATGTTAGTTATGAGGTGTTCCAGAATTGGGTTTTTTTTTAAAGCACTGGGACCCTAAAGAGCTATAGTCAGCAGTGAACTCAGAAAACCTATTTCTGACATGAATACTAGCACAGAGAGATGAAAACTACTTCAACATCACCCTTAAATAAAGGAACATGACTAAACAGGAGTACATTCTTATTAGCAACCAGTTGTCTGTCCTACAGAAAGCAGAACACGCTAATGTATGTAACTATAAAGACAGACTCAAAAATATTTAAGTTTGTGAGCAGAGGTGTTGACAGTTAAATTGAACTTCTGGCAGGCATTTCCAGCTTGTGACGGAGCAAACAGCAACTCTTCAGCTTTCAAAACGTTTACCAAAGATAATAATTACAAAGCCACATAGTTTCAGAATGACTTTCATTTGTCAGGACAGTTAACAGCAGTGAGGAGCAAAGCCAAGAGAAAAGCCAAACGCTAGCAGGAAAATACTGACAAATCACTTGTAAAGCTGAGCCTTGTAGTATTACAGGAGAGCACAGGACCTGTCATCTAGTCCCAGCAGGCCCACACTGAATCTGTTATGGTTGTCTGACCTGGGGAGGAACAAGGCTGCGTTGGGGTTGTACCAAGGAGCGTGGTACAGCCCTGGGGCAGGATTTCCAATCTGGCAGCGTCTCTTTCCTACTTTATCCCTTTCCAAGTCTGAGTGGATACGGGTGGGACTGCATCATTGTCCCAGCCAACAGACTCAGAACATGTGCATCATGATGCCATGGGAAAACAAGGAGAGGAAGGAGGTATCTAGGAGTAGGCAACAGGGATAATCACCCCTGTGGGAAGTCCTCTTCTGCTTGACGGGAGCAGGAAGCCTGTAGCTCAGTGGGTTTGTTCTACCTCTTGCCTTGGCACCCAGGTCCAACCCCCTTCTCCTGCCGCCCTCCCTCCTGCCCTCTCCGGCCATCCCTCTGGCCTTATTTTTTCTCTTCTGCAGCAAAAGTGGCTGTTGGCAACCAGCTATCCAGAGCCAGTGCACCTCTTAACTGGCCTTTTATCTGGTTCTCTTTATAGCCACTGGAGCTTGCTGAATTTAATACAGGCTCAACAAGCCATCTTGCTCTGTAGGCATGTTTGCAAAAGCTGAACTTAAAATACCAGCTCTGGGCTATGCAAATTTGGGCTGCTGGTTCGTTCATAAATGTTTTGCAAAGAGCTATCACTTACCATCTCTATTAATTTCTGTGCAAAATAAATATTGTAGCTAAATGGAGAAGGAAGTTGGTGAACTGATTTGTGTTAAATAACCCCTAGCAACGTAAACTGGTTTCAGATACGATTTAGATTGCCTGTTGAGTTTTGTTTTTCAGGTTTTTGCTTTTTAACTCAGCTAACCCAGAGCAGTGTTGGTGCTCTTCTGCATTCTGTCTTGGGACAGATCCAGAAGTAGCAAAATACATTGCAGAAGAGGCTGTTCACAGAGGAGGTCTGGGAGCACAGAAGCAGGAGAGAGAAAAATTTTATGAGTGAGCCTGTTCATATTAATTTTCTGTCCTGATGATGCAGATTAAGAATGTTTCAATAAGCCTGTATTATTTGCAGTGCAGAAAGAAGACAGACAGCATACAGACCCTCTTGAGCTCTGTCTATCCACATGTAAACAACACAGGCTACCCACAAGACCTTACTCTTGGGAGTAACTCACAGCTGTGGCAGCTGCCACCAACTACAGTAGCTGCTCAGCTGGGGAGAATTCCATATTGTTGACCATTATAATAGCAAAGGATATCATCCATTTGTTGCCTAACATGCATCTCAGAAAAGAGAACGTAAAAATCTTCTAGTCTTGCAGTCAAGCCACTGACTATCTATCTCTAGTGTATCTTAGCAGACACAGTGTGAGGACAAAACTCCCAACAGATACTCTAGTCTAGTTCTCCCCATGAGGACAAGATGCAAACAGAGATTTCTGAGCATTGGCAAAGTGTAGCAGCTTGCCCAAGATACCACAGCCTAGCCACGATTTGGCAATAACAGTAGAAGGATGTTGAGATGTTACCATAGTACTTCCCTTTTCACACTTCGCTAAGTTAAAAGGAATATTAAAGCATCCAATCTCCACACTCTTATTCCTTTCTAATACTTCTGGAAGTGAATATTACAGATAGATGATACCAGTGTTGTGCTGGAGTGAGGTAGAAACTCTTCTGGTAACTGACTGTCCTTAAAAAGAAATGTTTCAGCTTGCAGAGAATACCTGGCTTCAGAGCAAGTATAAACAAAATTGGAAACTTAGTTCATTGAACAGATGTTAAGAAACATAAGGCAATTGCAACTCCTTCAACTCATCCTTTTTGTGTTGAAAGCATTGTGGCATCTACAGAATTATTTATTACGGACTTCTGCAGTACAATGCAGTATGGGCGTCTGCTGCTGCATCTCCTGTGAAATGCCATCATAAGTACATGTAGGCAGACAGACCAACATGTCAGATATGGTCAGATCAACTCTCCTAAGGTAGTTCCTAAATCTGAGACATTTTCTAAGATCTTGCCATTCAGGAATCCTGTGTTTCTGATGGGTTTCATAGATCTCATTTTATCCACAGAAGGCCAGAGTTACAAACAGTTAAATCTGTAATGTCTTTAGGAAAGAAGAAGAAAAAGAGGAAATCCCATTCCTCCCCCAGTTGTGGATTCCTGGACGTGTACCGAGGCCCTTGATGGTTCTGAGACTGGTCAAAGGTGATGCTGCCAATGTTGACAATTTTCTGGAGAAGCAAACATTCCTTTGTGATGGGAACTTGAGGAGATTATCTGTCCTATCAGACAGATCTGTCCTTTCAGATTTATGATCTTGTTTGCGGCAAAAGAGTAGGTAACAGTTGTCAACATCCTTGGCCCATATTGGCAAATTGAGTATTTTTCTGTAGCCTATCATTGATCAGATGAGTTTGGACCAAAGTCCAAAGAGATTGACTGAAAGTCTGGAGCACTTTTTGGAGTTTTCTATGTTTAACCATTACTTTAGTGTTACTTTGTATAGACCTTTTACAAATGGAGGAGAGCATATCTGCACAAAGCTATGGGGATGCAGGTTCTGCACACCAAAAAATCTATGCTTGGCACAGCATGGAAAGATGCATTTTAGATACTGTCCTCAGTCACATCTTCCACACGTCCACATCGTTTCTCTCTGTTCCCACACTGACTGCTCCCCCTCCTTAACTAACCTCACCGAGCTCTTGCCTCTGGGCTAATCCCTCCGTCTTCACTCACACAGATACTAATGACCCAGCACTGCATGATCAGCCATCTCCCAGCCTCCCTCGCAGAGACCCTGTGGCTTTCTCTCCCGCACTAGGAAATAATGGGGTTTAGGGCAGGCAAGTGACCATCCAGGCGACTTCCGCACAGGCAGTTTCCAGGGAGCCAAGCCCCCCTCCGTACGTCTGCCGGAAGGACCAATGTCAGATGTTCTCCACAGGGCACATTCAAGCTGCGTCTGAGCTTCCTTTCACGGGTTTGTCGTCTGCGTGACTGATGCGCCTGGTATCACGGCAGCTCTGGAGCCGCCCTTAGCACACAGTGGGGATCCACCCTCTGGGCTTGGAGATCCTTCTCTTCTAATTATTTCTAGAGAATTACACAGATAAGTGTACAGACATGATTAGACTTACCATGGATTTAAGGGGTACTTATGTGTTGCACGGTGCAGAGTAAACTTCAGCTGCGGGAAACTACATTCTGCCCAAAATACGTGCGGCAGGAATGGGTCCTTTCTTTGTAGGGGTCTAAACGTACCCCCTATCGCTGTAATCTAGTTGTGTAAACCCTCTGCATATGGGATTAGAGAACTGTATATATGCAAGGCTAAGGACTAGGGTTGCCAAGGTCATATGGTGACCACAATATATGACCTAAGAATTCCATTTGTTGTCCCACATCACTGTAACAAAGCATTAAAAGTGTTTTGCCCCGTCTTCTCTTTCCCTTTCTCCTTTAATTCTCCTATCATCCCGGTGTATCCAGACATGAAGGCTGGAATGGTTTTTCTTTTTAACTTCAGATCATGATGACATCGGGGTTGGGACTCTACAGGCTCGCACTGAAATAATTGATGCCATTTGCATTTCACATTCTAACAGCTTCATAACAAGATCTCTGTAGACTTGCACTGAAATTGTTTTCCCACTGAAGTCTTACAACACAGCAGCAATATAATGACATTTTAATGGGATCCCTATAGACTTGCCATGAAATTGTCAAGAGAAAATAGCGGTGATGTTAATTGAATTGGGAGCTAACATTGTTAAAATCCAATGTGAAAAATAATTGCTCTGTGAGAAGAAACGCACAAATTTAGGTGCTGATCCTGCAAAGATATATGCATGTGAGTAATTTTGCTCACAGAAGCAATCCCCTTGAAATCTACTTCTCTGGGCAACAAAGTTAGGACGCAGAAGAAACCAATTCATCGTATCGTCTGCCTTTGTATACAAAATGGCTAACCCAAATGCAACAATCAAAGACTGTGCCTCAACTGTGACATTTGCTATGCACATCTGTGCAGATGCTAAGCAGAAATTACCTGAAAAGCTTGGCACTTGACATCATGAATCTTCTAACTGTACATAAATACAGTAACAGTTGCTTAGCTGGTAAAGCCCTTGGGTAAAACCATATTCATAATGAAGTCGCTGGGAATTGTGTCGCTGACTGTAGCAGAGCTCGTTTGCCATTGCCAGTATCACCTTCCTGTGGATCCCAAAAGCTCAAACATACACCTGCTTTGGAGGCTAAACCTATAGAAAAGAAGGCTGTTCATTTTAATCCTTGTGTTTTCTGAGACCTAAAAATGTGTTTGAGTGAAGATTTTCTCTTTTATTTCTGGTGTGATGAGAGAGAGAAAATTGCTTTAAAAATGAACCTTGCAATTCTCATGTCATCATCCGAGTGTCAGACTTTGGAGTTCAGTTATTTCAAATTTCAAGAGACTGCTGGAGTGGGCAATGCCACCTGACTCTGGAAAACAGGGTGAATGTTCTGACCTTACACCCTTGCCTATAGCATTGTATGTAAGAATTACACTAACATCTACTGACAGTTTTTCAGTTGGTCATAAAACAGTCAGAGCCAAAAATAATCCCACCTGATCAGAAGGACCTAAAACTGTTACATCCAACATACGGAGTTCTGTCCAGAAATAAAGTGGGTTTTACTGGGGATATTTCTGAGAGCACTTCCTCATAAGCAGAGCTGCATGTCAGGAGGAGGTAAGAAGATCAATACAGAAAACAAACCATTAGCAATGATGACTTATTCCCTTTCTCTCAAGAGAAGCCTGGATTCATTGATCTGTCATGGAATCCATGCAGACCTACTCCTCAGAAGAACAAAAAGCTGAACAATAGAGTCCTTATAGGTGGCCTGATAACTCAGGAGATTAGTGCAGGGCTGCTGGGTGAGTTCTGGGCCAGGGCTTCAACCTGCCTTCATGGAAATCAGATCGACACTTTCACCATCAACTTCAGCAGAGGCAGCAGACATTTTTATGTCAGGTGAAACCAAAATTAGGGACTGAGTTATTAGGAAAAGAATACAGAGAGAACAAAGCAGAAAATATAATTATGTCCGGGTTTGAATTCACGATTCATCTGCATGTCAAATATTGCATGCATATCTGGCATTTCTTCATACAAAAAAGGGTGTTTTTTCCAAAAAAGATAGAGAGAGGGTAAAAAGGCTGATGAGAAGTAGGAAATGCCTTCTGTTTAAGGAGAAATTGGAAAGGCACCTATTTTGCATTGAGGACTGTAAAAGGCTGGAGCGTGTAAAGAAGGTGAAAAGTGCATATAGTGTCATTATTTCTAACATCACAGGGACATGGAGACACCCAACTAAAATAATTGCCAAATATAAAACCAAGTGAAGGAAGCCCCTTTTTTCACACAACACATGACTCGTTGATGCAGCATATGGTAGATGGCAAAGCCCCAAAGGAATTCTGAAAAAGGTTATATGCCCTCATGGAGGGTACGTCCACTGGCAGGCTTAATGCAACACTGAGCTCACAGATTCCCTTATCCAGAGGTGGGTAGATGTACAAAGGGGAAGAGCAATATGTACCTGCTCTAAGTCCTGCACTCTCAAGGATTCATTGGAGTTCACTCTCACAGGACGTAACTAGACGCACTTGGCTGTGGTGGGGCTGAGTGCAGCTGATCTCAAGTCTTATGGAGTGCTATGTGAAATAAGTCAGCAGTCTCTCAGCACTGGACAAGTTGTCTCCTTGTCAAATCACTGTTCCAACCAGCACATCTGTGCCCGTCAATTCTACCTGGATACTGAGGACTTCAGAAAGCAGACAGCCTGACTGACATGAGGCTGCCACATATGGACTCTTCAGGTGGTCTGGGAGCACCCTGATGTGACAGAGAGTTGCTCCCTGTGACATTTGCTCTGTGACCAAAGAGAGAGATTCAAGCAGAATGTTTATCAGTCCATTACTCTTTCCCAGTCAACTGTCTTCCTCACAGACTAGACGTTCAGGTGCACAGTGCCAGCACTTACCTAATGGATTCTGAATTGTCATTTTAATTTTTAGAAATCATATAATATTATTTAGAAAAACTATTTCCCTTTTGGCTTTCCTTTGCAGCTAGGAACAAAACCAGACAGTGAAGCTAGCCGTGGCTCCCCTCAGACCGCTCCCGAAATGCCTAAAGATGAGCACATCTGACTAGCTCCGCTGTGCTGGAGCTCCTGGCCAAGAGAGATCTATTTGTTATAGGGTGTGATTGTAAGTTACTTATTTCAGTGGCTCCACTGCTGCAGTGCAGAAATCCTGGGTGGTCCTCGAGGCCATCGCAAGTGCTCTGCACCTGGGGCCGCAGAAGGTATTAAGAAGTGAAGCGTACACATGGCTGGCTCGGTGGACTGTGACCAGTTGGTCCAAAGTTGTGGGAACCACCGAGCGAGCTGTAATCCTGAAGGGGCCAGAGTCCATTCTCATGCATTCAGAGAGAGACCCATAATTATTTCAGCTGAAACCAGATCAGGCACCAGAGCTGGACAAGGGACAAAACATTAAGTTGTTTCATTTCATTCTGACCTGTTTTTATGGCAATAACTGCTAAAAGGAAAACAAATGTTCGTAGGGATCTGCTTTGTTCTGCCTTTACATGTGGAGCACACAAGGGGCCTTTTCATGCAGAAAAATGCATAAATCACTCCCTTAGTTTTACTTATGGGAACGCAGCGTTTTCATATTAGAGAAATACAGCCAGTAACGAGATGCACAGACATCCGACAAAGAGTAGGGATTTCAGAAAAAAAAAAAGAGAGACAATTTAGATATTAGCCAAAATGAATCAGGAACCTCATGAGGAAATGTGATTACAGGAATTATGCAGAGAAAGAATTTCGTGTACATACATGAAATATACACACACACAAATATATATGTAAAAAGGTACTCAGCAGCTATAAGAAGATACAGCTTTCCTCACTCACTTTCAGGGAAAGTACCACAAGAAGCCAGTTCTGTGATCATCGTGGGATCATTTAATTACTGGCTGATTCTTTGCCTCTCTTCCTCTTTTTGTGCTAGTTTTCCTGGTCATGAAAATACACCCAACAGAAAAGTATATTTTTAAATTGTTTTTTATAGGGTCAGTTTCATTTGGATCAGTCAAGCATCAGACATGCTGGGTGATGCAAAAACACTAATGCTGATGCATGCAAGGAGGTAGCTGGAACACCTGGAAAGGGTGAGAAAGAAGGTGGAAGCAGCACACAGCTAAGTCAGTAATATAAGGGCCTTCCAATATTCACCAGCTGGAGATACAGTGCTATGGATACAGAAGTTTGAGCATGGAAACAGCCACAGTAAAAGATCAAACCAAATGTTCTTAAGGTACAACCAAAGTAGCATGATAATGTCACATCATTTCTGTATCATCCCAATAAAGAGAACTAGGTGTTTGCTTCTGATCAGACATTAGCTATGTCAGACACTGTAGGACTGCAGTGAATGACAGCAGAGCAAAACTTTATGTATATTATTTTTGTTTCAAGTACTGTGAAAAGCAGTTTTATCAAAACATAAAACATATTAATAGAAGTGAGCTGTGTTATTTTAAAGTGGGATTAGATATTTTTTCAGAATTGGTCAGTAAAATACCATGATGTTAGAAAGAACAATGTTTGTAATAAGTTTTCAGTAACAGTTTTGTTAAAAAAATATAAAATGTGATTATATAGTGAGAAAGTATATATAATGTGAAGCTGTAGAAAAAACAGCTTTAGAACCAGCTCACGTTTCACTAAACAGTTGCTAGAAATGCTAGACTTGCTAGAAATGGTTCCACCTTCACTAGTGAATGAGTAGGCTAAAAAATGCTTGTTTCTGGTAGATTGCACCTACTATAGTTGCTTCACAACACTCTCTTGCCTATGGCCTGTAGCCTCTGACTATTTCTTGTAAATCTTTTGGGAAGGAATTACAGTTGTTTCACATTTCACAGAACCATTAAGGTTGGACAGGACCTTCAAGATCATCAAGTCCAACCGTTAACCCAACACCACCATGTCCCCTAAACCATGTCCGGAAGCGCCACGTCCACACATTTTTTGAACACTTGGTGACTCCACCACTTCCCTGGCAGCCTGTTCCAATGCTTGACCACCCTCTCGGTAAAGAAATTTTTCGTAATATCCAATCTAAACCTCCCCTGGCACAACTTGAGGCCATTTCCTCTCGTCCTATCACTAGTTACTTGGGAGAAGAGACCAACACCCGTATCGCCACAACACCCTTTCAGGTAGTTGTAGAGAGCGATAAGGTCTCCCCTCAGCCTCCTCTTCTCCAGACTGAACAACCCCAGTTCCTTCAGCCACTCCCCATAAGGCTTGTGCTCCAGACCCCTCACCAGCTTCGTTGCCCTTCTTTGGACACGTTCCAGCACCTCAATGACCTTCTTGTAGTGAGGGGCCCAAAACTGAACGCTTGTGACCGGCCGCCAGCCAGATTTAACTCCATTCACCACAACTCTCTGGGCTCGGCCATCCAGCCAGTTCCTCACCCAGCGAAGAGTAAACCTGTCTAAGCCACGCGCCGCTAGCTCCTCATTTGCAGCTCATCTGAATGGTATGGTCCAGATCTATGGTAAGGATGCTTAAAAGCTACTGTGCTGTTAATGGCAACAGAACTACAACCATGACACCTTAACAGAGGATTTATAAATAGACAGAGTCACAAAATAATCTTATGTATTTTGTTCACAGGATGTTGTTTTCCCCCACTAAAGGCTCATGCAGCACATAGGTTATAAAAATGAGAGATACATTCTCAAAAAAGGATGGCAGATTCATCATATGTGGTAAACTACTTGTAAGAATCAAACTTTGATATGGACATTTTCATCACAGAAACTGACTGGGAAAACTCGTCAGGGGCATTTGTGCATGCCCTTGCTCCAAAGGGCTAAGCATTTGGGTCCTGCCTGTTCTACACCTTCTTACTGGTTGATGGCCAGTCTGACTTGCAATATGTTATGTGCTCATAAACTACGCAGTTAGGACTCATGAAATAACTACATCAGACAGCCATGGTTTGCCTTTGCCAAAGACCTGAAGTGGTACTTTGATGACTTCCCTTAGGCAGGCTGTAACCCTTATTTCATCAAGTGGAAGAATCTACTCACTGTGTCTAATCTGTAAATATTTTGACTGGTCCTTCAGTGCTCTAGCTCTCCCAGATGCAATAAAACATCCCAGATGAAAAACTTTGTGTAAATAGTGTGTACAGACACCCTCTGGGGAAGAGTACAAAGGGACCTCTCCAGATTTCCCCAGAAGGCTCTGATAGAATCATGGCACGGGAGCAGGGCAGAGCAGACTCACCTCCTCGTAGTTTATTTTGTTGTGTTGTGAAAAAGGCAGTGCATGAAAACATAGAGGACATCCTTGCCCATGCCTCTGAGCTGCATATGCTATGTATGCTCTTCGTGTTAGCTGTGCAGTTCCGCAAATATCTTGAAGACCATATTGCTCCCAAGACCGAACTTCGTATCTATATAGTTGCTCTATAGACACAGGTGCCTTTAAATTCTTTCTCCCCCCTAGATAGGTACCTGAGGGGTCTCTTTGGGGAATGCTAACCTTCTTTGCCTGTTTGGTGCCTACCACTTAACATTTCCAAAAGGCCTTGGAGGTGACCAGATCAACCTCTCTTGAGTGTGCAGGGCCAAACCGTGCTGCAAATTTGGCCATGCTTAACTATTCCTTAGGGGAGAACAGGCCATTACTTTCAAGAGAAAGGACTTAAGTTTCACATGAGTTGCTCATAAACCCTACCTGCCCCTGAGAATAAACTGTGTAGATGGGCTGCTTATCTGATCGGAAGCCCTGTCTGAACACCACTTGGAAGACAGTGTAAATGCACTCATGGTGGCTATTTTGTGAGGAGAGGAAAGTGAGGAAGAGGGCCATGGTCTGGCCCTAATTTTGCTGGAAATGGGCCATATGTGACTGCAATGAATTGACGAGAAAATCTTGTAGCCTGAGCAAGCCCTATAATAAAACAAACATATTCCACATGCACAGAGGAAGAGAGGGAAGAACTGCTATATAAAGGATGATTTGCATTCAGATTCAATCCCTATTCCAACCAGGATGTGTCATCCCACCTCATAATGGCAGTCCTGAAGATTTAGAGTAAGTTTACTGTCAAATAATACACCAAAGCTTTAATGCAAACCTGTATTTGATTCAAATTACTCATGCTGTGGTAGTTTAAACATACATTCTTCTTTATATGGGCTTGATCAAAACTGGCAGGCAAAATACAAAGAGCAGTGTCAATTAAACTCTATGGGTAAAGAGGAATGTATGCAACATAAACGAGAAGTAGCAGCACGTCAGGGATTCTTGCCATCTATTGTTTAGTGGTGGTTGATGTGTAGTTCAGATGGACACTTCATCCATGAAGTGATCCTATAAACAGATTCACACAGGAAATGCATCATTTTCAGGCATCATGTGTCTGCTCTCTCTCAGGATACAGCACGCTGGGAAAACATGGTTTAAATAATGATGGATGTCACCTGCTGAAGCTAAATCTCACTATTTGCAGCCTTCTCCATTCCTAGGAAATGAAAATCACTGCAGGTGCCACAGGCAGATACCTCAGCAAGGCAAAGGCTGTGGTTTTAATGCAATCTACAGGAATGTTTACTCACCATATCTGTAGCTCAGTTTGGCTAGAAACTGTAACTCAGGTTTTTTCTTGCAGTTATTTGGTGGGATGGAAGAAAGGTGTCATCTGGAAAGTCATTCACATGTGTTTTCGAATCATCTTTGAACATGTGAGTAGGGAGCTACCTACTCATTGGGTTTGGAGCCAAGTACCTAGTGCCACAGCTGCAGTAGAGGTAAATCACTGTTCTCCCACAGATGTCGGGGGCTCTGACTCTCTAGGGACACTCGCTCAGGCTTCCCATGCAATAAAAAATAGCACCCATGCATTTTCCTAAATAAGGGAGTAAGTGCTGCAGGCTTTAATACATGGAAAATCTCTGTGCACAAATATATACATATACTTGTACGTTTATATATATGCATACACATATGTTTTTCTACTCGGAAAACAACCGACTGCTTTAATAAACTGCTTTCATTCTGAGATCATAACCACTCTTGCATGCATATGTGCACACACACAAAGGGATGGAGACAACTGGATCTCTAAATAGAAACGTACATGTTCTGGCTGTTTTTGGCTTTGCTTTTCTCTCCAAGCCTCCCAGGCAAATGGCAGCAAGACTCTGACTCTTTCCAAGCAAGCCTCCTGAGGCTTGTTTGCCTGAGTTCAGGCCTCTCGCAGGGAGCACATTGAGCTGAGCTACCTAAAAATCTGCCCTGCATCCTTTCTGGCGTCCGTGCTGGGTATGTGAACAAGATTATGTTACCTTCTTGAGGTAGGCTTAAGAGTTATGTCATGTATTTAAGGGATATCAATAGTGCATGTGAAGTGCGTGCACTCCTGAAAGCAAAAGGATTGCATTGTGACATGAAAAGTGATAGGAAGCGCCAGCCTCAGGTTTCCTCAGCCCCAGTGAGCAGTTTAACAAGGCTTCATGATGTATGTCACCTCTCCTGCCATGCCCGTAGGACACGCTGCGTGTCTTTATTCCTTGTGCATACTATACCGCCTCATCTGTAATTATAAATATATGTTTAGCATCACATCAAAGCCTCCCCTTGACAGGGGTGTTCCCTTTGCTGGGATTTTGAATCTCTGACATTCCTTCTTCAGAAACTCCGGAGGAGGGTGTGATAGCCTGCTGCTGACAGTTACCTTTGTTCAAAGGGACTGCCAGAGAAAACCCATTGCAATGCAGAGGGAAAATTCACTTTTGTGTCACCCGTTGGACATGCATTGGCTTCTGTAACAGGAAGCCATTTTCTGTGCTTGGCTGGGTTTTTTTTTTTACCTGGAAGGTATTTAATGGGTACAGGGAGCAGATTTGTAAGACATGAAAAGGTTAGCAGTAGTTTAGACTTTCTACCAGGTAAGTCTGCTGAACAAAAAAACCCTCCTCCTGGCTGTGTTCGTTCATTGCGTATATTTTATACAGTCCAGCCATGGGATCTGGAACTTACCTAACCCAGTTACTCTTTTTGTGGCATTTTCCTGTTAACTGGCCATTTTTTTAGAAGTATCCATCTGTCAGTTTATTATATTATTATATTACAGTACCATCTAGAGGTCCCAAATGGGATCAGGTCTCTGCATAGTAGGTGTAGCATGCAGCTGTCTTCTGGGAGATAAAGAGTACAAACCTGAGTAGATAAGAGAAAAGAAGGGTTATTGTCCCTATTTTATACATTTCAGAACTGTCCCTGTTTTATAAATTTTATGTACAGTAAGATGCATACAGTCAAACACGGAATACAGACTTACCAGGTCTGTCATTTTGGATAGGACTATACTGCTTTTAAAGATAGCCCACTGCTCTACATAGATTCCACCAGGAATCTGCTGGATTTCTGGCTGTCCGGCAACCATGAAGAACTCCCAGACAAAAAGGCTGTTGTGTGGATCAGCACATCTCAGACACATCCCGTTACTTCCTTTGGACTGGCTGAGAGGTATGGAAATAAGAGACAGAGCTGGGACGTGAACAAGGTCTGCTGAGTGTTAATCACAGGGCTATCCTGCCGCCTTACTGTTCATTGGTCATAGTCACCCGAAAATGGGAAAAACATTGTCTGGCAAACTTTCATCTTCTTTGTAAGGGGCTCGTATTTCCAGAAGACTTTTCATCATGTAGGATTTATGAAGATATTTCTGAGAGGGTGAGTTTCCAGACCTTTAGCCCTTTACCTAAAGAAAGTGTTTCTGTGGTTTTCCTATGAAAACCCCACAGTGTAATGTCACTGAAGACAGCAGTACTACAAACCTGAATTCATGGCAAATTTGGGCCATAATTTAGAATTACTATAGATAGCTAGAATCCATAAGCAATTTGAAATATATTTACTTAGACAGGTTGAGCATTATCTTCCAAGGAGGCAGCAAGGCAGTAGTTGATCCTAATGGAGGTAAACTAATACAATAAGTTTGTACAAATGAGCAGGTCCAAATGACCTAATTCAGGTACAGCAGCACTTACCTACAACTCACTTTAGCTCCAGGAACACGACCAGGTGCATCTAAATGAGTCAGATAGACCGAATGTACAGTTAATAGAGGGAGGCAGGAGTCTCTGAATGGCAATCCAGAAAGCTGGTGTGTTGGGCGGGAACTGTGAAAAGTCAAATTACAAACGTGCTAGATGCACGGCGAGGAGAATATCTGAAAACCCTTCCTGCTTCAGGACATCAGATGCTTTCATTCACCTGGGAATTAGAATGCTTTGCTAAGATTATGGGTGAAGAAGGATGTCAGCACCAAAAAAAATGGGTAGAGAAAACATTAGAGCTTAATGTTAGGGCATGTGCATAGAAAGCAAAACATCCCCAGGACATTACCAAGTTGAAGAGGTGTGACTCTACATCCCAGAATCTACCTCCAGTCTATCAGGCATTTATAACAACGCCACATTCCTCCCTCCTGCTGAAGCTGGCTTGCTGCACGGCTGGGAATGCAAAGTCGCAAGGGCAGGAAGGATGGCAGGAGCAAGGGCAGCCCTGCACCAAAGGCAGAATGCTCAGCTGGGAGGGCAGAGCCCTAGCCCGCCCTTTGCTCCTGCCTGTCCCTTTCTTTCTTGCCCTTTTTCTGCTCCGTTAGCACATACAGAGCCTGACAGGGTGCTTTCATGCACAGCACGGAGGTGCCCTGAGGGTCTGGTGGTGCTGAAAAGCAGGCAAGCCGGACTTCTGCCTTGGACTTAAATACATCCCTGAGCTAGGTTGTCAGGGTCTAGTTCAAGGACTCTAGACTGGCATTTTTTTAAAGTAGGCAGAGTAACAGAAGTGTTTGTACTGCGGTAGGGATTAGCTGTCCCGCATCTTAGCTTTTGTGAACTCCCTCTCAGCTCCATGTGGCTGTCCTTAGTGTTGTCGCCTGATTCCTCCGTCTTGGATTTAGATTGACATTGAGTTACAAAGCTCATCCCATCTCCTAGTCAAATGCTTCACTAATGATGTAATACAGCTATCAGCTCTAAAGAGATTCATCCTCCTAGCTTTAATGAAGATACAAAACTGTTGGCCACATGGTGGAAGGAAAAACATTGAGTACGGAAAGGAAGACAATCTGTACCTCTGTTGAGGCTTTGACACCGTGCAGTACAAAACATGTCTTGGAGACATTAATTCCACAGGAAAACATGGTCTTTCTTCCGCACTTGTGGCAAGAGAGGTCCAAGACTTTTCAGTCTAGCATCCTGTGTTTGTATCAGTTGAGACTGCAACATTTCTGAGGTTTCACATTGTGACACTTTGTCTTACCTGCGCTTATCTGAACCTAGCAAGAACTGTGAATGTTAAGCTCTTCGGCTACCGCATGCTTACATACCCAACGCCTCTGAACGGTGTTGTTACCCAGGGACTGTATTGTCTGCAGTTTTTTGTAAATGTGGAGGGGGTTTTGTGACCCGGGGTGTACTATAGTTTCATTGGTTACATTTCATCTCATTTCTGTATACCTACTAATAAGGTGTCCAAGAGCTCTTACATATTTTTGATCAGCCCTTATTCCTCTGTTAAGGCTGCTAAGTCAGACTTTGAGCATGAAAAGGAAATCTGTTCCTTCTGTTATTGCCTGTCAGGGTATTTGGGGCCGTCTGCTAACACTGTCTGCATTGGCATATGTTTAAGGAATGTCACATCGCTACATGACCACTCTTCCCTGTAGACTGGGGTAGGCTGGGAGTGCGTGGGGTGAGGAGGGCAGGGAGTGACAGCATGAGAGATGAGAAAGGACAAAAAATCCTCCATGCTGGGCCCAACTCTGATTTCATAAGATCTGTGCAAAGCTTGGGTGGGCTTTGTTGTTAAAAAGTCGTTTTTCTAAAAAGAGGGCAGAGGAACTCACCCCCTGAGGTGACATCTCATAGGACCCTGGCAATTTAAGCTGTAGGAAAGGAACCATGAACCAAGAAAAAATAGATGTTACAATTAATTTTTTATAGGAAATGAAACTGATCTTGAAGAAAGTAATCCCTTAAAGTTCCTATGGCCCAACACCACAGATACTGTATTTTGAGGTATCTATCTTTAATGGAAGAAGGATAGTCGTCATCCTTGTGACTCTGGACCTAAGGTCCTAAGACTTCTGGATAGCTGGGCTACGGGGCACTCAGCTCTCTTCAAATTGCCTGTAAGAGCAAACTCCGGTGGCTGGCTTTGTGCCATTGTACCTGTCTCAGTGGAGGCTAAATACTGTGTTGTATGACTGACCTACATATCACTACAGAAGAAGAGAAATGTTCCCTGCTACAGTTTCTGCCAAGTGCTATAGAGCTCTGATTGGACAGATGACTGATAGCAAATGCACTCCTAATAAAACCGATGCCATTAAGTTAGAAAATGAGGCTGCTGTCATGTATGAGTGGTGGCAGAAGCATTTCTAGCTTAACAAGGTCTGACAAGACCTCCTCAACATGCTCAAATAAAATCAATGTCAACACCTAATCAGTTAAGCAGGTAATGAATTATTTAAAAAAATTTAAACCATAGCTGCGTTAGCTCATTTGGAAAGCAGGAACATGCAACTTTTACAGATAATGTAAAATATTCTAACAGTTGTCATATTTGCCAGGTTCAAGGAGAAGCTGCTTTAACCTGAACAGCTGAGGTGTGTACTGCAGCATGGTGGCAGAATGTAGGGCACGTCATGAATCTATGGACAAAGGAATTTGCAAGCTTTATCAGTCACTGCCTGGGTGTGCATAACAGGTTGGCTCAATGAAATATACATCAACAGCATCTGTTTCTGCTTTTAAGACTACAATGTGCAATGTAAACCATCACCCACTGGACAGAAACTGGTTGATAGGATAAGAATCCAGCACTTCAATGAGCAACAGAGAAAGCATTTGCTGTCGTTGCTGGGAAGGTAGTGAAACAGGCTGAAAGGAGTGTGGACAAATGGCCTGAACTCAAGTTTTCTTAGACTTTTATGAGTAAACTAGAGAAGCTAGAACCATTGCTAACAATCTCAGATAGGGACTGGATAGCATTATAGCTCTTCTGCACGTACGTAGTTACTGTAATGGATTAGAATAAATCCCTTGCCTTGGGGTCTAGTCACTGCCTAACTCGTGGAAGCAAGGCAGGCATTTCAGGATGCTGACACAAGAGGGTTCTTACGCCTCTCTGCAGCAGCTGCAATGAGTCTGGGCGGACTGGGTGGATGCTAAGACTGATACAGCATGCCTGTTCCTGTGTTCCTGAGAAAAAAAAGCACTTAGAAAACTGCTCACAGTGTCACCACCTAGCTAGACTGGAGGTGCTGACACTTTTCACCCGAGAAAACAGGCAGCATACTGCACTGAGCTGCATCAGGCTCCTGACCGTCCCAAGGGGATCGGTGCTGGCAACGGGTCTTCTTCCCCAGCTCTCCTTGCCCCTCTGTTGTAACGGGCTCATGCCTCACCACTGGACCGGAAAACCTGCGAGGCCAGCGTCGCTTCCACACTGGTTTAAATGAGGACTGACTCCACTGAAGCTGGTTCAGTTGACAACCACAGAACTGGAGGAGGGGAAATGAGAACTGGGGCCCTTTCACCTTTTCATTTTGCTTCTCACTGCTGCTAGCAAGAGCCACCCGAGACACGTCAGATGTGTGCAATGTGCAAGCCTGAGGCCTTCGCGAGCGAGCTCCCCTGCAGTAATAATCTGCTGTGCCTAATGCAGGGACCGCATGTTTTGAACATAACACCTTCAGTACATTTTAGTGGATCTTCAAGCGTCACAAAGTATCATTCTGTCATAAAAGATGGTCTTCATTAATAGACCAGGAGAACGGGAATCGCAAAGTTTTTTCTTCTTTAAAATACCACTAATAATTAGTTCCCAGTCATCCGTCTCTAAAAGCGAGACACTCTCATTAGCTTATTGGTGCCTCTAAGGGCGCCTGGGAACGCACTGGAAATATTTCTCTTTCTCCCGTAGCCTCTGAAACAGTGCCAAACGTTCCTCGGTGTCTCCCGTTACCCGCTACGATTCTCGCCGACATGTCGTCAGGGTGCGCCCGCCGCGCGCTCGCCCTCCGCCGCCGCGCCAGCAGGTGGCGCCGCGGCCTCAGCCTGGGCCGGCGGCGGCGCCCCGCCCGCGGCCGCCCGCAGGTACCGGGGGCGGGGCAGGGGGCGGGGCAGGGGGGCGGGGCCTCCGCTGCCGCCCGCCCCGCTCCGCTCGCGGGGCCGGGGGCCGAGCGGCGGGCGGGGCTGCTGCCGGGCCCGGAGCGACTGCCGGGAGCGAGGGGAGGGTGACGGTGGCGGTGTGGGCTTCACCGTGGCGTCTGGGGGAACGGGTGGATTAAGAGAGGGGGGTGACTTCGCGGGAGCAGGTGGATGACGCGACAAATATTTGCATTATGTTTTTTGTGTGACTGCTCTTCACGCCCACGTGTGCTATTTTCGTGTCATGCGCCGTGCAGGCGGCTGCTGAAGGAACTGAAGAGGAACACCATGGCGTGGACGGGTCTCCCGGAGGAGACGACGCTAAGGCTCCTGCGCAGTCAGCGTGCTCCAGCCGGCGTGAGGACGCTGGGACTGGTTCACTCTTCCCAAAGCTATGACTGAAAACAGGGGCGTAGCTCCAGACATGAGGGACCCCAGCGCAGGCTGGGCGTGCGTCACCTGGGGCAGGCGGGGACCCTGCTGTAAGTAAATGGTCTGGGGAGCAGCTCCACAGCCGTGGGTTTCAAGACTAAAATGGATTTGGAGACTGATGGCCCTTGTTAGCATGCTTGGAGAAGTGGAGAATGGAGCCAAAATCTAGCGTTAAGTGGCATGGGTCCCCTCAGGATGAGGTGTGGAAGTCAGGCCAGCTACACAAGGGACAAACAGAAGAGGCACTTAAGAAGGGATATGGAGCAGTCCGGCCTGTGACCATGGCCAAATGGATTGCTATTTTTTTACAGAAGATGAAGAAATGAAGTTGCGTTTGGGTAGACAATGGAGGGTAAAAGTGCGATGAGATGAATTGGTGCTAGAGGAGAAGAGACCAGCTCTTGGTACAAGTGAAAAGCATTTTGTTGTAGTACGTTGGTCAGAGTTGATGTCTCCTCTGTAACACATCAGTTGAACCCAATAAAAGATTTGGACTAGATTTCATAACCCTGGAGCTCTATCCAAATCCTCTGCAGACACCCTGCCTACCATCAACACGTCTCCCTTCTTTCTAACCTGGGATATCTGGCTACTCCAGATGGAGTAAGTCTTTGAAGTGAGGCGAGGGGTACTCATCGTACCTCAGACGTGACCCATTATTTTGTGAGCTGTCCAAAATGCCATGCTGACCACCTCATGCTGACCACTTCATGCTGACCACCTCATGCTTCTCAGGTGGTGCTGCCTGTACTTCTAAAGCTAGTGCTTGCAGGCAGGAGAGAAACAGGTGAGAGTCTTGCTCTGCCCACTGTCTTTGTCCTCTTTATGTTGTGTGGCTAAGTGGGGAACACTCCACCCATATGTTACCAATCCAGAACCTTCTGTGTTATTCTGAGCTCCTTTCTTTCTCAAGAATGTTGTCCACTTCCCTCCTGCAGGATGATGACTTGAGGGCTTCTCCCAGCATAGTCTAAACAGAACGTTAAAGAGCCACTTCATTTTGAGATCAGTACGTTAAGAGATAAACCCCTGATGTTGGGAGGAATGGTGTGAGCTCCTCACCACAACAAAAGAAAAATATTTAATACAGATCTCATCAAGAATTTAGTTCCTTTCTTTCCCCAGAAAGTTGACCTTTCTTGATTGGATAATCCATTATTTTCAAACAGAAAATGATTCTTATTGTGCATTCCCCTCAGTTTTGACCACAGCAGGAGTTATCCACTTGCTGGCTGGATGCAACCTGCCATGAACGTGTATCGAGCCCAAACCTTGTCCTAGAGGCTCTGTGGGTCTTCTTCCTAATATGACATCAGTCATGTGAGGGGGGAAATGCTGAAGTCCTCTAGGAGGAAGAGTGACCAGGGATAGTCTGTGGCAAACCATTCAGCCAAAAGGCTGCTCCTTGCTTGGGTTCAAATTGCTCCAGGGAAAAAAAAAAGAAAAAACGAGTGGCTGGGAGTGCACTAAATTAATTTTCCCCCATGAGAACGTTCCCTCACTGCCATCATCCTTCCTGGCCACTCCTCACACCTGGGGCTAAAAATTGGTTCTTACTTTATACTGTATGTACAAGAAACTTACCACTCCAGGGAAGCATTGGACCCGTTTTGCATGTGCAAACTGATTGCAACAGGGCTGTCAAGAAAGAATCCTGACATGGAAAATTAATCATTCATTTTCCTATGTAATCACAAAACCAGATGATGAAAGAGGTACAGTTAACTATATGTGTATTTTATTAGATTGTTTCACAGTGAAATCCTACCTGGAAATTAATTTTAAATTCCTGAGAGCATGCATGAAGTTGGAAAGGTGCCTGAATGGCTCTGAAAAAAACCATCAAGTTTAATGGTAGTATATCAAATCAAGAAAGAAGTATTTAGTAAGAGCAGTATTTGACATCATCTTTGACATCTTCATTAACAATCAGAGGGAATACAATACATACCACTGACACATTCAAATGATACTGAGTTAGAAAATGCTGCTAAACTGAGAATGAGGCAAAGGAATCTAGAGAGATTAAAATGTGGCCAGAAATGAACAATATGAAATTTGTTTGAGGAGAAAAAAAACAACATAAAGATGAAAAAATACTTAATGGACAGTAAAAATTGGGCAAGCTAGTGAATGCCAGGTTGCATATGCCCTTTTCACTACATCTCTGTGCCAGTCCGTGGTGTGATAACTGATCTATATATTTGCTTATGTCGTAGAGTTACAGTAGCTCTCATGTCATCTTACTCTGCTGCCATGTTATGTTAAATTCAGGACAGTATTGTTTGAAGAGTAGGGACAAACTGGAGAAACTTCAGGAAAGATCGACAGAAGCAATCTGAGATTCAACAGAAAAGAGATAGTTATGTGTATATATAAAATTGCATAAATGCAAGATGTATGTATGGGGATTTATCCTTTGGCTGGGACAAGTCAAGGTATGTGCCTTTTCCCTAGTAAAGGCTGTAAAATATCGTCTTATATACGTAGAACAGACACCTAGACAGTTCTCAAGACAGTGCCAACAAGACTCATAACCCAAGCACTGGACACAATTTTCCTATAGCTCATTATACCTTACCCTTATGGGAGCCTCCTGGCTAATTTTGGAGGTGGCCTGTTCTGTCACTGATGACACTGAAAGGTAAAGTATAAGCTTATGGCAGGGGACTTTTAGTGCGTGAATTCCATACAATAAAATGAAAATGGCAGAACAGTTTTTCCCTCAAGCCCGTATTTATTTCCAGGAGGAATAAGTCTATCAATAGATAAAAGGAAATGAGCACTTTCATGTGCATCACCTGCATGATTTTTTCATCACAGAACCAGTGATTGACGTAGGGACAGCATTTTGCCGGTGAAACTCTGCCGCAACCACCATTTCCCTGGCGACATGATTGGCAATTCTGATGAAATGCTCACCGTGTGCCTCATTGCGTCCTATCAGATCACAAAACCTGCACTATTACTGTACTGTGAGAGAGAATGCTGATGGTAGTGAAAGGTAAAATACAGGCTTATAGCTTTGCAGGGTGAGGAAAAAAAATGCTGTTTAATCAATAGCAGTGTCCTTCAGAGGTCACAGGCAATGCCAGCCTTGGTGGAGGAGGCTACACTTCACAGGTGAAGGAGGCAGGACTTGGTGCGGGACATGGTACAATGTGTTGGTGACAGTTTCACCTGCCTTTCTCAGATGATCAGAGAATTTATAAAGCTCTTTTGCTTGAGAGCTTTGATCTACAAATGAGTCTTAAAAAGAGTTTGAGTTAATACGGGGTTATCAATAGTGTGGACTTCCAGGCTTGTTAGCCCGTTCCCTGCCCCAGGTTGCTCAGCGCTAGAACGCTTACGTTGCTTTTGCCTACATGTGCTTTTTGATATACCCGTATCCTGAAGCATACACTGGGTGCTCCTCATGCTGATGTTCACTCTGCAATGGACAGTCAAATTAGCACGCTTGTCTGTTGTGAGGAGTTGGTTGTGGGATCCTAGTAACACATTATCCCTCTTTTTTTGAAAGCATTCTTATTTATATCCCCAGATCTGTCAAAAAAACAAGCACTGCATTGGCAAACCCAGCACTTTGGCACAATCGCAGATATCTGCAGTATTGCCTTCCATCACCTATTTCAACTGAATAAAATTTATTAGCAAATAACAGAAGAAAAATGATTAAATTATTATCAATGTCAGTGACCTGCATGTATGCAAAGCAGCAATTTGATTTTTGGCTTAATGTACCCAGAGACTAGATAGAGTTGCCACAAAGTTAAGAGGCAAAATTACGTGCTATTATGCCGTAAATAAATACTGGGCTATTTTACAACTTTCTCTGGCTTCTGTTCTCACTGCTTCCCCTCCAGCCTCCCCCAGCCCGTACCGCTGCACCAGCTGGAGACCGCAGTGCTGGTGGTTTACACCTGAGCGGGGAGCACTGGGACCAGCAACCGCAGGTTTCCAAGTCCCTATTTGGGAAATACACACAAAAGTTGCACAAACTCTTCCGACCTACCCAGCAGTCAGCACTATCCACTCCTTGGGGAGCAGGGATTTGCAAGAAACGAGGAAGTATTAATTATGCAAAACGTCTCTTCTCGACACACAGGAACACGAGCAGATTTCGCAGATGAAATGTCAGTGAGCGCTGGCGGCCGTGGGTCCGTGGGCTGGCGTAGCGTGGACAAAACCCAGCCGGGCGATCGCACCTCCGCATTGCCCAGCTTCGGCTTTGTAGCGGGGGCCGCCCGCCGCCGTGCCCCGGCTCTGCCCGCACACTCACTCTGCTCCGCCGGTCGCTCGGTCGCTAACCATGCTTGCAGCGCTGACTTGCCCATGCCATTTCGTTTCTGCATGACATAACAGAACAGGCCTCGGAGATTCCTTTATAATGCCACAGATAGACATAAACAGATGCTCCAAGCAGATGTAATCAAACACAGATGTGATATGAAGATTCCCAGGCGGGTTCTGGGGTCCAGCCAAACTACAGGTAGCGCAGACTGACGGCAAGCGAGCGATGCGGCGAGGTGCTGACGCATCACGGTGCGTCCTGCTGCTGCTGAGCAGAGCGAGCTAGGTACGGCAGTTACCAACATGCACCAGCTGCTGGGGGGCACTTGGGGGGTGACTGCCATGCGGGATGGGCCCCATCACCCCCCAGGTAGTGCCTGCCCCTTTCCCTGCCCCTGCCCCGTGCTGGCTGCAGGGCTGCAGGCACTGTTGTCCTCGGAGGATCTTTCTTGTAGCAGATGATCCTGTAAGGGCCAGCTGGTTATTTTTACCAGAAACTACCCAAACAGTCTGCTCTTCCACTGTGGCCCTTTCTTGCTAGTGGGTGGTGAGCAACAAGGGGTGGGTGAGTTTTCTGTAACTAGCAGAGAGGGCAGTAAAGCCATTCCGGCTCATATAGAAACAGCTACCGTGGGGCAGGTTGTTTAAAGGGAGGTTGAGGAGTGAGGGAAGTGGGGGAGTTAGTGTCAGAAATGAGGGGTGAGGAGAGTGGGTCTTCCTTTCCATGTCATCCCTGTGTCTGGTGCTGCCATTGAGTTTCCACTGATTCCCCGGGGTCTCCTTTTCCAGGACCTCCTGGTTCCCTGTCTCATGAAAAAGGGCACATATTCCAGAGGATTGTGGAGAAGACAGGTCAGAAGGTGAACAGGGACAAAAAGAAGAATAGTTTTGCTGGAAGAATAGTGCCACCTAGAGCAAGTCCCACATTGGAGGTGTGTGCTGGGTGGGGGCAGGGAGAGTTGGACTAATTTCAAGGAAATTTTGACTCAGGAATTTCCTCCTTTAAGATTCTAGAATATGGGTGTGGAAAAAAAAATCATCGAGATGTACTTATCTAAGCAAATGCAATGTACATTTCTACGACAGAGAAGTAATCACTTCTTAAATTGACTCATGCTATGGGCTTGATCCAAAGTCCATGGAAAAACTCTGACTGACTTCAGGGATCCTTGGGGCGTAGGTGGGAACTTTGCCACTGTCTTCAAAAAGAACAGGGCCAGGCTTTTGCTCTTGGACGAAAAACAAATGCAAGGAAAAGACACAAATCCTTTTTGAATCCTTTAGAAATAATTTATTATTTTAATTCCTGTAGCTATACTGCTGTTAGTAACATTAAATACCCACGAATTTATGTTTTAAAGCATATTGTAGCTAAAAAGAAATTTTACACGTATCTGCTTACATGTTATTGTAAAAAAGTCACTTAATAGAAAAAGTAATCATATAAAGATTGTACAGATCGAAAGCAACATGTTAAAGAGCATCTCCGAGTCCTTTATGATTAAGATCAACAGTTTTCTGATTCGTGCACATGAACACTTCGCTTTTCAGAACAGCTATTTTTCTTTTTTTAGTTTTTCTTATAGAAGTGAGCTGGGTGACAGTAGCTATGATTTCAATAGACAGGGCAGGTGGGGATTTTTTCAAAAGCTTACACTAACTAATTTGAAGTCCATATGGAAAGTATTAATTACAAACATAAAATACCCGTTTGTCAAAATCCATATTGTCTGCAGAAAAAGAAAGGAAAATATTAGCAAACTTTCTGTGTAAAAACATCGTAAGACATTGAAACTGTTGAAAAGTTTTGGAGAGGTCTTTTGAAATCGGGGAGTTGTTTTAAATTTATATTTAAATTTATAATTAAATTTCTATTAACATACAGTACATATACAGTAATATTTTTAGAAAGAGGCTGACATTGGAAAACATATAATGATGTGAACAAAGACACAGAAAAAATTAGATTGAGATTCACAACACTTTCTGAGTCTTTTCGACCTCCCGTTTCTTTAACTTTATTTAGATTTTCCATCTCTATAAATAGGTAACACCAAACTAAACTGATTTTGACCCGAGCTGCCCTTGTCACCAAAGCTGTCCTTGGGAAGTACTGACTTTCACCGACTCCAGATTCATCTAGGGACGATTTGAGCATGTGGTTTGCGTTCGAGAATGCCCTGTAAACATAAACAACTATTACCACTCGAGTACATTTAATGACAAAAATGTGCTAACGCTGTACTGACGACATTCGCCCTTGCATTACATTCCATATTAGGGTGATGCTGCTCGATCCGGCCAGCCGGGCCGCGGGGCGGCCCAGCCGAGCGCCCATCCCTCCCGCACCCTCCTCGCTGCCCTCTCATCTTTGCTCCGAGCAAAATAACCTACAGCAAAGGGCTGTTCTTCCGCCCCGTCCCCCGAGGTGTGCGCGGCTCAGAGCCCGCTGCAGAGACGGTCTCCGGCGGTGCCTCGCCGTTGGTAACACGAAACGCCGGGAAACGTCAGAGCAAACCCACCTCTCTTCCCAAAACTCTTGCTCCTCCACGCTGCTGAAGGGATGATTTGGGGCGGAAAAAGGAAAAAAAAAAAAAGAAACCCCCAGCCCCACGCCTCCGCGGGACGGGGAAGGGCAGCTCCGACGGGGCCCCTGCACCCGCCGTGCGCGCCCAGGGCGGCGAGGGGAGACGGGAAGACACGGGGCAGCGCCCACGGGGCGCGGGGAGCGGCCACGCATGTATGCCGACTCGGCCCCGCCGCGGGCAGCCCGGTGGCCGCTGGTGTCCCGGGAAGACGCCGACCGAAATCGCCGGGACCGGCCCCGTCCCCACCGCCGTGGCTGCGGGGTTTTTCCTTCCTTCGCCCGGCTCACAGGGCAGGGCGGGGTGCGGGGCTGGGCTCCCCGGGGCGAGGCGGGGTGCGGGGTTTGGCAGCCGGTGTCCCGCATGGCAGCCGCCCCCGACGACTTGCGGGGGGGGCACAGAAGGGCTGGGAGGAGGCCGGCGGGGCCCAGCTCCCGAGGCCTTGCAAGGAAAGCACCTGCCCCGTCGAGGAATTGTTTTTAATTAAGCGCAGTAATGACCTCGGCCGGGGAGAGGTGAGTCAAGTGCTTCCGCACTCCCGGCCGAAACTCTTCCTTCAGCGACGGCTTTCCGGAGCTGTTAAGGCCCCGGTTAAAGTTACGGCAACGGGAGGGTTAAAAAAGCCCCCGCTGCCCCGGCCGCCGAAAGGGCCCCCACCGCGCCATCGACCCCCGTGGGCCCCACCGGCAGCGCGGGGCGGCGGGCTGCGCCCCAGCCCCCCCAGCTCGTCCCAAGCCCCCCCCCCCTCCATAGCCGCAGTATTGCTTCTCTCTCCAACACGTCCCAAAAGGACAGAGAGAGGCACAGCGTTTGCTCTCCTATTTTCACATTTCGGGGGAAAATGCCACTTTTTTCCCGGCGTAACAGTTCCTGCCTCGGCGCCTTCCCTGCTGGAAAAAAGAAAAATCCCCGCGAGGCCCCTGGGCCGGCCCAAGGCAGAGGGGTGGCTTTCAGCAAAGGCCGCCGCCGTGGCTCTGGGCTGCCGATGCCCCCTGCGGGGGACGCCCCCGTGCTCCCCCACCCCCGCCGGAGGCACGCCTCTGGCCCCGGCACCCCGGCCCTGGCCCGGCTGCGGAGCGCCGGAGTTTGCGTCTCCGCTGCCTGCACCGCAGAGAAGCCGTTTCAAAAGGTGCCCAGGGCATGAGACGAGAGGGGCGAGCCTGCCCTAAGGGGCACGGCAGGCTGCAGGGACCTGCAGCCAACATCAAAATGACACGCGGGGCTTTGTCGGCTCGGTTGGCCCCTCTGAGGCGGCATCTTCGGAGGACTGCAAAGAAAACACTGTCTTGCAGTCACTGTAATCCATGGTTTTCATTTACTATTATTCAATCAGGATTTATCTCTGTTTTTTTAGGAGGCTACTTTTCCAGGACTGTTACTCGATACTGATCCATTAAATCATTCCAGCTGAGAGATTAAATGTATGATTTGCAACCAGCTGGATTTCTTAAATGGTGTCTTCGCCTCCCTTCAGAGTATGAGCAGACCCGACGAGAAAACACTTTGCTTTGGCATGGAAACCCGCGCATTTGCCCGAAGATTACCACACGGAGTTCATTCAATGCCAACAGTATTCTCTTCCTTTCTCTTCACAGGATTAAGTTTCCCCCAGCCATAAAATGCCTCCAAAATCGAGATACCATCGAAATGGCAACGCACGCCAACCGAGCGGGTAGGCAGCAAACTTAAAGCCTTCTAACACAGCAGCCCCCCTCCGCCTTGTGCAGGGCTGCCCCGGCTCCAGCGAGCACACGCAAAGTGCCGCGGCCCCCGGGGAGGGAGAGCCGGGCTGGGGTCCCCTCCGCACTGCAGAGCGGCCGCGGGGGTATTTTGTGGGGGTACTCGCCGTCGTGCCCCACGACGTCTGCCCTAGATGGGGGCGATGCGGGGGGGCTCCGTGCACCTTCACAACCGCCGAGCATTGCGGGCGGCGGTTTCGGGCAGCCCCTCTCTCCCCGGGCACCTCAGGCAGGGCCAGGCATTCCGTGCGGGGCCCCGGCAAGGCGCAGGACGGGGGAACGGGCAGTGCAATAGGCCGGTCCTCTCCGCCGGGCTCGGGCGGTTTGTTTCAAATTAATGGGGGCGGCAGCAGTGCCCGGGTGAGTATCATGGGGGCGGCTTTATTTGCCATCGCTCGGCACTAGTCGAGGTAATAAATACTCCCGATTTAGAGTAATTATGGGAGAGCGACTGGCAGCCTTCCACCTCCGGAGATCCCCCGCGGGGACGGCATCTCGGAGACTGGTAGAAATTACCATCAGATCTCAAAGTAATAGCGTGTAGGTGGGAAGCACCGTCTCTTTCGCTGTGCCGGCCTCGCCCGCCAAAAAAAAAAAAAAAAAAAAAAGCCCCTTTAAGCTGAAAGGGATCTGGGGCTTTTCTGCGACTGAAATCAGCCGGCGGAGCCACGGGTCTGCTGCATCTATGGAGGAGAAAGCCACCTATGGAGGAGAAATCGCTGGGCACGCTCGGGGGGACGGAGCCCGGCTCCGCACACACCCGCAGCAGCAGAGCCCGGTGTCGGCATCGCCTCTCGACTCCGGCTGCCTCGGCTTCTGCTAAAATAGCGAGTGAGATGGGATCGTCCGCCTCCGTCCCTTCTAATTGGGGCAGGAAGCGAGGTTACGGCGCAGGGAAGGAGCCTACCCCCACGCCACTCTCCTCACGGCCACCGGTGGGGCCCCCGGCGCCCGACTCTGCGCCCCGCGCAGCGCTGCCAACACCTCCCTGCCCCACGTCTGGTTTTGTTTGATTCCGGGAGGTTTCCAAACCGTCCTGACTTTCCAGTTGTTGATGTTTTTGTTGGGTGTGCTCTCGACACGCTCTTAAGAGCTATGTCCCAAGCTGTTTCTTAAGTTTTAAATGTCCCCTCCCTTCCCCAGCGCCCGCCGTGGCCTGGCTGGCTGCGGGGTACGGATCCTCGCACGGGTAACCGAATATCGCACGGTATGGAGTGAAACCCACTTGTCCCTGGCCCCGCAGCAGCCTGGGACGCCCGTGTCCCCCCGGCTCCAGCAGCCCCTGTGCCCCCAGCCGTACCCTGCCCGGCTTTGGCGGCGGGCAGGGGAGCAGGCTGGAAGGAGCGGGCTGCGGGGAACAGGCACCCGCCTTGCCGTGCCTGCCCCGTCGGTGGGACACGGCCAGCTCCCCGCGGCGGGGCGGCTCCGGCCGCGGCGGCACAGACGGCCCCGGTGCGGGAGACGGCGGCCGCTGGGTTTCACGGCGCCGGGGCAAATCGACGAGGAGTCCTGGCCCTGCTCGGGGGTCGGAACGGGCCTCTCTCGGGGGGTGCCATTAGCTCAGGCTTCGGTAATGCTTCCTCCCGCGGAGCAGCTCTTCTGTGACAGCAGGGTGACGATATTTGGCCTCTTTCGATTAAACGCATCCCGCTGAACCAGAGGGGTTCAGAGTCACCTGCCCCCCCCGCCCCGCCTCGACAGCCCCCTGAGGTGTGCAGGGGGCGCTGTGTCCCCCACGGGTGACTTGCCACGCGCCCTCGTTGTCTCCTTGTGAAGGACTGCGTGTCCCCGCGTGGCGTGGTTGCCCGCCCGCAGCCTGCTGCCGCGTCCCCCGGGGCACCTGCCGCCGGGGTTTCCAAAGTACTGGGGAAAAGCCGGGCCCCACGCAGGGGACAGCAGAGGCCGGGAGGTGGGCGCGGACCTGCCCCTTCCCCGCGTGGGCCGGGGACGCCCAGAGGCCGCGGTGAAAAGCGGGGAGGGAGATCAAATGTCCGCTGCTGTGTCCGGCTGCGTGGGCAGGGTGCTCGGGGCGGGGGCAGAGGAGGAAAGGTGATGCCCTTGCTGCCAAAGTGATCTCGGATCCAGTCTCTGCCCTCTCCCCCGACTCCCAACACAACTGCTTCTAAAAGGGTGCTTTGGGAAGGAGGGATTGGGGGTATCCTGCCCAGACCCCAACTCCTGCACTGATAGAAATCGCTCTTCCAATACGAATCACCGGACTCTGCACAACTTTACAGCAAACTGGAGGTTTTATAAAGTCCCGTTTTTCAACTCTTCACCCCTCCTCTGTTTTTTTTCTTCCTCACTGTTGCCAGCCAGTCTTGCCTGTGTTGACACCCAGACGAGCTCCTGACAGTCACTTTTCAGACTCAGATGTCCGTCTCACACGCGGTAGTTCTAACTACTGCCTCGGTTTTCACGCAGCAGCCTATTTTTGGAGAGTAGGGCAGCGCAAATGAATATTCCTGATGAAGGTAGCTTTCATCGCGTTCTTCAGAAAATCTATTCCCCCTTCCTCCCTCCCACCCCCTAGATACACACGCACCACACCGAAGTTTGCATTTTTCATGGCGGGACAGGCAAGTCTATAAAAGGCATGTTTGTTTTTCCTGGCTGTTTCAAATATGTATTTCCTGGAGGACTTCGCATCTAATGGGGTCATCAGAAGCACATGTGCGATTTTCATCTTTCCAAGTGATTTCTCCTCTCCCCCCTCTCCTGAGCAGCAGTGTTTGCTGATGTAACATTTTACCTGTCCGTTCACCTTAGCTCCCACTAAACCTCTCCGTTTCCCTCCGAGTCCCAGACTCTTGCTGAAGGCCCAATTTGTTTCCGTGTGTCTGTCTGCCTGCTTTTTTTTTCTAAAGGAGTCTTTCTTCCCCTCCCCCCCCTTCTTTTTTCCCTGTAGGACGCGGGTGGGGCGGGAGGCAGGAACAGCCCACTGCCCCGCCGGCCCGGCCATCCGCTCGGCAGCCACTGCCTTCCGCCGCCCCGAGGCGCGGAGAGGCACCGGCCCTGCGGGACACCGGGAGCCTGCTTAAAAATTTGGTATTTTAGGGCTGGAGGTTGAGCGTTTTCGCCCAGCGGAAACAAACAAACAAAACAACAACAACAACAACAAAAAAAACCAAAAAAAACCCAACTCAACCAAAAAACCACGACCAAAAAAGCCAACAAAACAAAAAATCCCAGCCCAATCAACGACCAAACAACCCCTCTCCCGTTTATTTAAGCGGGAAGGCGATGGACCTTCTGCCCGAGCGAGGAGCCGCCCCACCGGGGCTGGGAGGGGAAGCTTTGAGCTTCGCTCCCCGCAGCAAAATGGGAAGAAGCAGATGGCTCAGCCCAGCTCCTGAGTTTAAGTATGTATTTTTCCAAACCCCAGAGCTACTCTCCTTCAGACAAACCCCTCACCTTTTCCTTGTGTGCTGAAGCACTGAAAGTTCCCTTCAGTATATTTTTCTTGGCTGGCTGAGCCACAGCGTTTTGATTCACTAAGCAGAGGAAGTTAAAGAGCTCTGCAGTAAGGGCCAGTGGCCAGTGGTTTCATCGCCATCCCCCTGCATTATTTGTCATGCTCAAGTGGGGGTTTGTTCAAAGCTCATATCGGGCTGCATTTGTTTCTCCTAAAGAAGGGAATAGATTTTCTTTCCGGGTCTGGTAACAGGAGCCCGAGTGCCTTACACAAACATCGTTGGGCAGGCAGAGGCACTTCCAAGGCTTCTCATTCCGGGGCTGGAGCAGCCCTCCTCCAACACACATTGAGTCTTCAGTTAGGCCCAAACTGCTGAGCCTGGGGTGGGGAGAGGAAGAGGGAACGTAGCTTTCTGCGGGGTAGCCCACAAGAAATAGGCCAAGCAGGCGCTTCTCTCATGTGTGGAGATCACGTTGAATGCAAAATGGCTTATATTATCCAAAGGAAAACACGGCCTTTGGTAGGTGAGGTGCGACTGTGTTTCCCACAGGGTCCTGTTTACCCCCAAGCTCCTGCAAGGGCTTGCAAAGGGGAAGCATTTAACCAGCTCGATAGCAAGCTCTGGCATATGCTCCCGTACTCATAGGAAAGGCTCTTACTCCAACAAACTTGCTCCCTCTCCCCAGCAAAGTGTCATGCGCTTGTGGGGACTGTGTCACATCTTCGGTAGCCTGTTGAGATGCTCTCCTTTCGCATCTGTCACTATTTCGCTGGTAGGGCCATGAGCTCCACGTTAGCAGGACAGCCAAAATTTTTCTGTCTCAAATGTGCAATTTGTCTCATAACCCTCTCCAGTGCAGCACGGGGACAGTTAACACTCATGTGATAAAGTGCAGGGCTTCTCAGCAGAACAAATCTGCTCTAGTACACCGTGAATATTCAGTGCCCTGCTATCTAAAGGAATTACTCCAGTTACAGTTCTGGGGTCTGTAAATGCTGCATTCATTATACAATTTGGTAAGGTTTTAGTCTGAGGGCAGATACGACTTTTATATAAATATATACCCATGCATATGTATGTATATGTATGTGTATATAAGAGAAACGTCGAGCTCGATTTTTCCCTTAGGTGTCCAAGCTATAGGGGCTCAGCTGTCGGGTTTGTCTGCCACATCCTGGGCTCAGAGCGGGCATGGCCAGGGGGAGTTTCATGGATAAAGCCTGCTGGATCCGGACTGTCTGTTTATTTATGCCCTGAAACCCGTGCAGGTACCTCACAAACAACCAGCCCTGAGATGAGATATGCCCCGTGTAACGTAATGCGAGTGAATCATAACTAATCTGTTTAAAACCAAGGATTAGTCACATCAGTTTCAGCATATTCCTCTATCAGGAACTTTTTTTGTGCGTGGAAAATGGAGGGATTTGGGCTAATTTACCAAACATCATTACTAAGGCAAGTACGGTCCGATAAAATGAGTCTTAACATGTACACGTTTTCAGGTTGCATTACACACGTCCCGTCATCTGGGCTTTAAGAGCCTTTAATGCTAGATTGACCTGCAGGTTAATTTTTTTTCTTACTGCATGATTTCTGTTTTTAGCCCTGTCTTTAATTGCCTTCAGCGACTCGCCCTCTCTTCCTTTCCTCGTATATAAGTGATCCTCGCCACGATTTAACCTGAGTTTTCATCGCCCCTCGCTTTCAAAGGGCCTTTCTCACCCTGTCAGCCCTTCATTTACTTTCCCCGATCGAATTCTGCCTCCTCTGTGCAATATGACCTTTTATTAGCCACGTAAACCCCATCCTGTTTTCATACTGCCTCTTTAAATGTTCCCCATCTTGGCTTTACTCTTCCTCTCATCTTTTTTTTTTTTTTTTCCCCCTCCAGCGGGCAAAGCCTTAAGGCTTTATTTCGGTTTCGAGGCCACGTTTTATTAACCCAGTCGTTCTGTTTTCCTTCCCAAACTTACTTCTATCTCTAAAAAGACAAAATAATTAACTAGCCAATTAATTCATTCTTTGCAATATTGCACCGCTGCATGTGTTATTTTACAGGGAGCGGGGATCTTCTGTTATCCCTAGGAAGTCGTGGTTCCTCTACTTGCGAAATGTTTATTTTCAAAGGATTAAAATTCATAGTTAAAATTATTAGATGCCTCTCAACGGAAATAGCCGGGGCTGCTGTTTAAACCCCGGTGCACGCAGGACCGCGCTGGTACGCTCCCACAGCAGAGGTAACAGCCACAGCATCTCCGCTGCTGAAAATTCAGCCCAAAGAGCAGGGACAGGTGAAACGTAAACCTGAATATATCGCCTTGCCTCCTTTCTAACACTGCGCCCCGCTGCACCCCAGCATAAGGAGAACACTGGGTTTAGAACCACGATCAGGAGAGAGATTTTTCCCGAGGCTGATCCTCCCTGTTACCGCCATCCGTTCCTTCCCGTCTGACACTTCGACGGGGCCTCAGAGAAACGCGCTTTTAGCGGACACCCACAATTGCACGGAGGTGCTAATCCAGCCCCAGATTGTATCAAATTAGGACATTGCCCACACAAAACTCCCGCTGATTTAAACTTCAGCCAGAGTCTGAAACCTGGACACGATCTTTGCTGATCTACACATATTTCTATCCCGCTTGAAGTCATATCGTTTTCTCGGTTTATTTTTCACAATAAATTAATTTTTGGTGGGGGAAGGCATAAACCCCCTTGCAAGCTCTGAGGAACATTTTAAACTGATGATATATCACATTCGGCTTCTAGCAAAGAGCTGGTAGCGAGGGTGCAAGCTGTAATTAAATCGCCCTGAGCTCTTATCTTTTCATGAAGCAAACTCGCCAGCAACGCGCCTGCCTCTTTTGCCACCCTGCGCTTACCGAAAAGGGGGGGGAAAAAAAAAAAAGAAAGAAAAAGGAGAGGAGTAGAGCATTCCCACCCCCGGAATCACTCCCACAGGGGCGAGGGGGCCGCGGAGGCGGCTTTCTACGGGGGCCATCGGGCTGCGGGGTGGGGGAGCCCGCAGCCGGCCCTCGGGGGAGCAGGTGGGCGGCGGCCCCACTCCCCTCAGGGTCCGCACCGCCCGTCCATCCCCATCCCCTCGCCTCCCCGCTCCCGCAGGGCCCCGCCAGCTCCCCCTCGGCCAACGCAGGGCACCTCAAAGGGAGCAGGGGTGTAGGGGTGCCGCCTGACATCCCGGACGGCGGTGCGGGGCGAGGGCCGGCCCCGGGGGGAGTCCCGGAGGCCCCGACACCGCCCGGTGTCCGCTGCCCCCCCCAGGAGCGCCGTCAGCCCCGGCCACCGCTGCCGCTCAGGGCTCAGCCGAACCCCCTGCGGGCGAGTGAAGCCATCGCACGCCGAGTTCGATTTCTAAATTTTATTATAAAATAAAAGCAGAAATATTTTCCAAAGAATGTATTCACATAATATAAACAATAAACAAAACTAAGGTGAGTGACTTGCGGTTGATACTGTCGTTTAGGTCTAAAATTGAGCAGCAATTCCTCTTTTTTTTTGAAGCCCGCTCCTGCCCTCGTTGCACGCCGAGGGGAGAATCTGCCCCTGCCTTCCCTCCGGGGTCGGAGCTGGGCCACCACTTCCTTTCCCACCCAGCAAATGGCGAAAGCACCACATGGACGAGGCCGAAGAAGCCGTCTCTCCGCATAGCATCAGCTACAAGAAGGTTACAGAGTCTGCCTAGAGCGCGTGCTGCTGCTACAGCTTGACTACAACTTTTGTATTCTTAGTTGAAATTGTACATCGTACACCTGCCACAGATACATAACTACAATAGAATAACGGGAGCGATGTGTAACTTCCAAACAGGCATGGAAACAGCGGCCTTGTGCTCCCCTTTCCTCCCCACCCCCCGAAAATAAAAGATTACAATGTGCCTCTTCCCACATAGACCAGCCCGATCGAGTGACACCACTGACAGATTCGTGCAGTTAAGGCTGGAAAGAGCTGCTACACCGAACCGCCTTACAGCCTGCCGTGAAAATCACAGCTCCTATCCAACAGTCCTTACACGCCTAAGACCACCTTTAAGCAACCCTTAAGGCTTTTCACAACATGACTGCCCACAGCCGAGTCTGATACCTTCCAAACCTGCAGCCAGCCTGCTGCCAAAGGGCACAACACACCCCCTAAGGAGTTTGTCATCGCTTTCAAAGTCTCTCGTAAGATTAAGGGGGAAAAAAAAAAAAGGAAAAAAAAAAAGAGAGTAAAGGAGGGCTGGTGCGAAGGAGGGAGCGTGTACAGGGTTTTAAGAGCCCAGATCGACCAGGTTGGATGACATGGGGTTGAGGATGGAGTCCTGCAAGCTGTGGTGGTGCATGGGGTCGGCGCTGGGCACGGGGATGGCGCTGGGGCCCTGGGGGTGGCCCAGGCCGTGCAGGGGCTGCAGCCCGGGGTTGGAGCCGAGGAGCAGCGCGGGGCTGGAGGAGGTGTGATCCGGGGTCCCTGACGGCGTCTTCTCGTCCTCTGAGCTCCCCAAAACTGTCTTATTCCCGTTCATTGACGCCGAAAGCGGGTTGTGGCTGTTGGAGTTGGAATTCTCGTTGTTTTCCCTATAGGAAACACAAAAGAGGGAGGGAAATCACCGAGTGGCCGCCGCTGCGGGGCGCGCACCGCGGGAGCGGGGGCGGCGAGAGCAGGGGGCTGCTAGCTCCCGGGGGCGGCCAGCGGAGGAGGATGCAGAAACAGGAGGTTTACAAACTCTGCAAACCTCCAAGGCCTCTTCATCTGGCACTAAAGGTCTAAGGTCCGCCGAGCTTGTAAACAGAGTCTCCCACTAGCCCAGCGGAAAGTGTCACTCTGCCAAAACGTCATTTTCTGCCTCCAAAAGCCTCTGCACAGCGTGGGGAGGGAGGGGGGAGGAAGGGAATGGGGGGAGGAAGACATTATTAGGGGGAAAAAAAAAAAGACCTTTTAACTTTAAAACTGCTCCAGGAGCTGAGGAGGAGTTCGGCCGCGGTTTCTCCAGGGAAGGCCGAAGCGCGGGGGGTTGCAGGCAGGACTGCTCTGTGCGGCAGCGCGGCCTCCCGGCTCGCGTCAGGGGGAAAAGGCGTTTGCTTAAGTAACTGGACGTGGTGGTTTGTTTTTTTTTTCCCCCTCGCCCGGAGCTTAAAGCTCAAAACATAGCCCAATATGGAAGATAAGGCAAGCAAACAGAGTTAACTCGCTTAATTTCCCCGGCCCTCTCGGGCGGCGGAGGGCGCAGCCCCGGTGGCCCCGTACCCGGCTCAGCGGCGGGGGGAGCCGGCACCGCCGGGGCGCCGAGCGGCAGCCGGCTTGGAAAGGCAGGACATAATTTCAAAATTCATCGCCGGGTAAATGCCGAGAAATCGCTGGAGGCTGGCCAAGCCCTTGCAGATATATATATACACACACATATACACTTTTTTTTTCCCCCCCGAAATGAGAGGGGCAAAATGACGGGTTAGCCCGTCAAGGCTAACGCGGCTTTTAGACATAGCCCTCGCCGAAATACTTTAGACACAGCCCTGCCTGAAACACTGAAGGCATTGCAAGTCTATTTAAAAGCTTCTGCGGAAGCTTTGAAACACACTTTCTGGCAGAAGGGCCCTATCCTGCAGGATTTGGTCAAGAGCAGTGAAGCCGTTGCGCTGACGGTTTTTCCTCAATAAGGGCTGCAGGATGTGGCTGGAGACACTTTGTGCCAAAAAAATAAAAATAGACAAGAAAGCTCTGTTTGAACAAGTTTGCTTAAGTGAATGGCAATCCCATGAACGGTCTGTTTTCCAACGCCTGGAGTGTAATATTAGATTGAGTGTATTTTTCAATGTCAAAAATCTCATTTGTCTCTGAAGACCTTTAAAATTTGATTCCTCGGGAAAAAAAAAAAAGAATGGAATAAGTGTAACCTTAATTTCCTTTGAGATTGGAAGGTGAGTCCCTGCTATCAGCAATAAAAAGGATCTCTAACATCTCGTAAACCCAACACTTGCGGGGATTTGAAGGAAAATTAAAGCCCTAGTACCGTTTCGGGAAATGTAAGGAGCAAATCTGTGCGGCGCCCGAACCTGCCGGGCTGCACAGCTGCGCGACCGCGGCGCTGGCCATTTCCAAAACACATTAGGCAGAGACGAAAAAAAAAGAAATCTCGGAGGAACGGATCTACGAGAGATTTTTCATCCGTTAATTAACCGCGCAGGCCACACGATCCGACCCGTATGGACCGGGCAATTCAGCGAGGTAGCGAGGAGCCACCGTGCCGTCAGAGGACGCTTTTTGCTTCTTCAAACCGTCACCTGAAGGCACAGGGACTGCCGACTGAAAAAGTCATCGCTAATACCCAAGGATGTAGGCATTAACCTCTGCCCGGCAATTAATGGTCCCTTTCACTCCATTTAACGAGAAAAACACAGTCTCGGAATGAGGCTCGGTACAAGAACATACGTCCATTAACATGCGTTCCTGAACACCTTGCTGGCAGTGAATGCGAACTGCCATTTAACGGGCGAACTCCGGTCAGTCCCTGTCCAGCTCTCCCGCCCCGCGTTAGCCGACATTAGAGGCAGTTTTTGCGAACCGCGGTTTGCAGCGTTCAGACCCCTTCGGGCTTTCCCTCTCTGCATCGGGGTAACCCTCAGGGACACGGTTCCAGCTGTGCGTTCCGAGCCGGGGACCTCAGCCGCGCCGCCGCCGGCCTCTCCGGCCGGGCCGCCGACCCTCACCGGCACCTCGGGCCCCGCCGCCCGGCTGGATTCCGCGCCGCGGCGGGGACGGCCGCGCCGTTTCACCGAGAGCCGCCGTCGGCCGTGGGAAGCGCCCCCGGCAGAAGGAGCCGCCCCGGGGCCGCCGCGCCGGCTGTGCGGGGAGCGGGGTCTCGGCGGGGAGGTGGTCCCGGCCGCCTCTCCCGGAGCTACTTTTGGCGGCCAGACGGCCTCGCCGAGCGCCCACCTCTCCCGCCTCTGCTTCTCCGGGCGCCCCCGCCCCGGGGAGCCCGGCCCCTCCCGGACGCGCCGTCCCGTGGGCCTCCCCGCCGCCGCGGGGCTGGGGCAGAGGGAGAGTCGCGGGGCGAGCGGCGGAGCCGGGGGCCCGGGGGGAGCCGGGGGGAGCCGGGGGGGGAGCCGTACCTTTCCTTGGCCTCGGCGGCGCGGTCCCGCTGCCGGCGGTTCTTGAACCAGTTGCTGACCTGGGTGGTGGTGAGGCCGGTGGCCTCGGCCAGCTCCCGCTTCTCGCGGGGGGACGGGTAGGGGTTGTGGGCGTACCACTCGCGGAGGACGCTGCGGCTCTTCTCCTTGAAGCAGTAGCTGGTCTCCTCGCCGTCCCAGATGGAGCGGGGCAGCGGGAACTTGCGGCGCACCCGGTACTTGCCCACCGCCCCTAGGGGTCGCCCCCGCAGCTTCTCCGCCTCGATGTAGTGCGCCTTCAGCCAGAGCTGCTGCAGCTTGGGGTGGTTGTGCGCCGAGAACTGGTGGCTCTCCAGGATCTTGTAGAGCTCGCGGAAGTTGCCCCGGTGGAAGGCCACCACCGCCTTGGCCTTCAGGACGCTCTCGTTCTTGTGGAGGTGCTCGCAGGCAGGGAGGGACCAGAGGAACCGCCCCAGCCGCTCGATGTTGCCGCCTTGCTGGAGCACCTCGCAGACGCAGGCCACTTGCTCTTGGGTGAAGCCAAAAGTCGGGAGCATCGACATGGTGAGCCCTGCCCCGCCGCGCACCCTACGGCCGCATAGAGGGGAGCGGCGGCGGCATGCGGGGCCGGCCCCGGGGCGGTGGCGCCCGGCGGGGCCCGGTCGGGCGTCACGGCCAGGCGCAGGGGGCCGCGGCCATCGGCGGCGTCCGGCCCCGGAGCGGCCGCGGGAGCCGGGGAAAGAAAAGCAGGCGAAGAGCGAAGGAGAAAAACAAAACAAACAAAAAAAGAAGCCTCGGGAGCCCGAGCGCGGGCGGCTTTCCCCCCCGGCCGCCTCCTTTTTGTAAGTCCAAGTTGCGAGAGTAACTTTGTGCCTCTTTTGTCTCCTATCTGCAGCGCTCGCAGCGGCCGCGGCTCTCCCACCCTCACCCCCCTCGGCCGTCGGTTTGGGATCTCCCTGCTTCCCCCCCACCCCCCGCCGCCGCGAGATCCCACATAATATAGTGGTAAAGCCCTGCTCCCTCGCTCCTCTCCCTCTCGCAGTTTTTCCCCCCTTTCTTTCTCTCTCTCTCTCCTTTTTTTTTTTTTTAATAATATTATTCTAAGCTGGCATGAAAAGTGATTATCCGCGCTGTGATTGGTCCGGTTATCTGACCCGGGGACTGCCAGGAGAAGACAATAGTTTTAGTCAAATTATTTGCCATGGTGACGCTGTCAATCAGGGGTAACCCGATCTGTTTTGAGGTGGCTCCCCGGCTGGGTTGACAGATTGCTCAGATCCACTCCGAGGCGGCCCTGCGAGCTGAGATATTAGCTAGCGAGGGAGAAATTTCCGCCGTGGTTGACGCTGCGGGCGCCCATCGTGGGAGAGGGGGAGCGCCGGAGCGTGGAGCCGGGACCCTGCCCCTCGCCGCAGGGCGCTGCGGCCCGGCGGGACAGACCCGCCGTCCCGTCCGAGCTCCGCCGCACCGCCTGGATCCCGCAGCCCCATCCCTGTCCCACCGCCCCGTCCGGGCTCCGCAGCCCCATCCCGGCCCCAGCCGCTGCGGACCGCGGGCTCTGCCGTCCCTGGCACCCGCGGCTGCTCTGGGGAGAAAAACCCGTCTCCGGCCATGGCAGAAAGTTTCTTTCTAAATGCGTTAGCTTAGCCACCCTCCTCAGCGCCCAGTAACAACTGTCGGAGAGTTTTATAGGGAAGGGGCCTCTCATGTACAATAGAGACCCTGTTCCTGACCTGGGATCCCATTACACTCTGGTCGTACCTGCCCGGGAGCGAGGAGGAGGCACGGCGATGAAGGACCGGGGAAGGATTGCCCCTCCACTGACCGCCGGCCGTGCCCCACCGCGCTCCCCGGCGCACGGCGCTGGCGTTTGTGGTCGCTGGGCATTAATTTCTACTTGATTTCCAGGAGAGTGTCGGGGTTTTTCATCCGGGGAGGGACACGTGTAAAAGTCAGAGACACTTCGCGCTATTGAGCGGACCCTTATCATCCACTGGCGCCCGTTACAGACCGCGTTTTTAGTTTACTGACTGTGCGGGGCAGGGACCCGTATCCTTTCCCGTCGCTTTCGGTCTACACGAAGCGAAAGGGGAAGGAGAGAAGCCTCTGCGAGCTGGGAGGCCGGGGGAGGATGAGCGGGTGAGATGAGCGAACGGAGAGCGGTGCGGTGTCTCCGCGGGAGCGGGGCACGGGCGGAGGGGACCGCCGGGGCTCGCCCGGAGGAAGGCACTCGGCAGGAGCCTCCTGGTCCCAAATTCAGGGCAGTTTCCATGGCCTTTAATGTCCCGTCCGCCCCCCCCCCTTTTTTTTTTCGGAGAAATTATAATTAATTCCACAAGTTCTTTAGACGCCATTTGCAGCCCTGACAGGAGAGGTCTCTGCAATTGTGGGTTCCTGCCACGGTACCTTTTTAGCCGCCCCGGCGCGTCGGGATTTAGTGAAGCCAGAGGAGAGCAGGCTGCGGCTCCCCGCCTGGCCGCCTGGCCCTCCGCCGCCGACGGACGGAGCCTCCGTGCCGGCCCCGGGGGAAGGCGGTGGCTCCCGGCGAGGAGCCGCGCCGGGGCTGCGGCCAGGCGAAATGCAGCGGGGGAGGGAGGCAGGAGGAGGAGGAGGGTGGGGGCAGCGGATCAGCCCGCGTCCAGCTCCCAGCATGTCGGGAGGTCTATGCATGTCCGCCGCGTACGTCTGTATTTTCTCGAGTGCACTCCGCTGTGGAAGCTGCATGTCCTCCTACCTGTCCGCTTTTTTCCATAAAGAAGCGGTGGAAAGCGTGCAGCTCCCGCCCTGGATCTCCCGGGGAAGGCAAAACAGAGATTTCCTTCGCAGAGCAAGAGAGAGGCAGCTCAAATTCGTTTAAAGCAAATTCGGGGATGTTGCTGACGGGGTCCGTAAAGCCCCCTTGCACGATTCTCCCTCCACCTCTTTACAAAGTGAGCCCTCGGCCGCTTAGTGCCTTGGTACCGGCCGACTTCTGTAGGATTCAAACTGTGCTTGTTTGTAAACTAAAGCACCCCGATCTCAGCGCTTCCTCGCCAAGTTAAGCGGCAGGGTAGTTCAGCCGCAGCCGTAGCGGGCGATCACCGCAAACGTTACTATGAGCAGAAACGGCGAGAAAAGCACAAAACCCCTTTCCCACCCTCGACCTCTGAGTACACACCGTGTGCCTTTCGCGAAGGAGAAGATAGCCCCGTTCCGCTCCCCCCCGCGATGGGGACCGTGGCAATAGAGAAAAGCGCTAGCGAGGTCTGAGCTGCTCCCCCGCCCCGCCACGGCGCTCGGTCGGCCCACGTTTATTAGGGATATACCTGACTCCGCTTCCTCTCCTTCCATCCCACAACCACAGCGGTTGAATCTGAACGGGAGCAGCTGTTTGCCCCAGCCGGAAAGGATATGTCAAAACCTGTTGCACGGACTTAGATCCGAGAACGTTTCTTCTTAGCACCCTAAAATGTGAGTACAGAATCTCCACGCCAACCCCTCCGTAGGCGCTTTCACTTTAGATTGCCTTAAAGCCAGGCTGCAGCTCGCATGTAACGCTAGATCACTTCCCAGAGCGCTGGGCAGAGGCAGGGCTAGCCCCTTCCCGAGCACCCTATGTCAGCTTGAGTCCCAGAGCAATTGCAAATTAGTGACATCTGGATCCAAATTCTGTACAACTGCTTTTAACTTTCGGGAAAGAAACAAAAAATCCTCCTATACAGGCTAGAACAGAGAGCAGCTACTGGCTGCAAAGCCACGGCACGGGGCGAGTCAAGTTGCAGGAACTTGCGAGGGAATCAGGCGAGCGGGCGAGGATCTTTTTCTGGCATTTGCGAAAGAGCTCGTTCACGGCAATTGTATTTCAGAGCAGGACGCGCGAATCGCCTGCTAACGTTTGCCCCCAACCCGACGGGACCTTTTTGGCTGGCCGCTGCCGGGTGTCCCGCTCAGCCGCGGTGGGAGGCTCTGTCGGGGCTGGCCGAAGCTTGTACAGCCCGGCGGCAAGGCCGGGGTTTCACCCTGGCCCCGGGGGTGACTCTGCGGAGGGCCCACTCGGGAAGAGCCTCACCCTTCCGCGCAGTCACCGCCGCGCACGACGCCGCGTGCGAGCCCATCGGTGTCAACACAATCACTGTGACATATGAGTGGAATAAAAAAGTCAGTTTTATCGTAAGACTCCCTTTATTAACCGGGGTGCAGACCGCCTGAGGGAGGGCGGGGGGAGCCGGCCGTGCCCCTCGCCAGGAGCCTTCCTTCCGTTGCACGTCGCTGATATGTGCCCGCAGGCGAGCGCCAAGGTAGCGCTGCCGTGATCCGCACATCGCCCTCCGGCTGTGCCCCGGCCGCCGCCTTGCAGGCAGCAGCCCCTGAGGGAGCCTGCAGGCCCGCACCCTTCCTATTCAAGACAGGATTCACCCAAACTCCTGCCCCGCATCTTTCCGCCAGCCCCCACGTCCGCTGCCTCTGCGGACCCCCGCGTCCGTTTTACGGAGGCGCAAGTGCCGCTGGCTGGGCTGGCTGCCCGCCTCCCTTCGCCCACTCGCACAGGCTGAGGACACGCGCGGTCCTGCCAGCTAGGCTCGGCTCCCCGCGTGGGGAGAGCAGGGAGACTGAGGCTCTCCGAGGGGCTCTTCTACCGGCAGGAGCGGCGAGCAAATGATAACCCCCGCGATCTTCGCATGCCAGGAAGAAACACATCTTCCCCGCAGATGTCCACTACCCCGGCAGGGACTGTAGGGAGAGCAGGCAAACGACAAACAGCTCCAAATTTTCGTTTCTTTCTTTCTTTCCTTTTCTTTTTTTTTTCTTTATTTCCTTTTGGCCGGGGTGCAAGATGCTTTCCGCTTAAAACCGGTGGGCTTTAAGGCGGGTGAAAGCCTGCCGCAATTAACCTGCTACTTTTTTTTTTTTTTTTTTTAATGAAGCATAGCGACCTTTGCCAGGATCCCGGGCCTACCTGCCCCCCACTCCCCAGCCCGAGGGGGGCTCAGCGGGTTTCCCGGGGCACCCCGGGCGCACACGTTTCTCCCGGGCGGGACCCGGCTCCTTCAGACAGTCGAAGCTCTCCCGGGATTCACGGAGGCAGTTTGAAATCCGGAACGGAGGGCTCGTGCGTGTGTGTGTGTGTCCCCGTTATTTATTCAGGCTTATATTTATTTTTGCGTTTTGTTTAAACCCCGGGTCTATCCCGTCACAGATGGCACTAAGATCCTGCCCCGGCTGCAAATGAAAACACTAGGGAAGATCACTGCGCCTAACTAAATTCAGGCAAACAACAATAGCTTGTTGTTCCGTGATTTGGGGCGAAAGGAATAATTCAAAGCTTTTGCTGCGCGCAATGCGCGGTTCCTCAGGGGGACCGGCCAAGGATTTCAGATATGTAGCGGGTAACTCGATTATGCTAACAAACTCCGCTTGAAAGAAAACGTTGTTGGGCTGGGGGGCGGGGGAGAGGGGTGCTGTGGGGCAGGGTGGGGGAGCGAGCCGGGGGAGCTCCTCTGCCCCAGGGGGCGGCCCCGCTCCCTGCGCCCGCCGCCTCGCCGGTCTCTTCCAGCCCGGAGCCGTCTCCCGGCCGGCTGGACCTGAGATGCTGGAATAACATTTTCGAAAGAGGTGTATTGATTAGGAGATTGGGGCCTGACGTGACGTGACTGTCTGAGCTGGCCTCGGCCGACCTTTCCGTCCCCCCGCTCCCGGCCGCCCCCCCGGTGAAATGGGACTCCGGGGGCGGCACTGTGTCCCCAGCTCAAGGCGATGGAACCTCCCGAGCTCCCCACGACACCCAATAGCCCCCCAGCCGACTAACGCATCCCATCTCGATCACCTTCCTCTTACCCCTTCTCAGTCTCGGGCGCGGGGTTCAGAGTTGTCACTTACGTCTACTATCAGCACCCTCCCGCCGTTAACCCCCAGCATCGATATTTATTTGGGGTGTCCCGTCCCCCGCCCCGGGCCCGCAGCCAGGCTCAGACTCTGCGGAGGGCGCAGCCGGCTGGGGGACGGCTCGGGGGGCCCGGGCCGGTGCCCATGCAGCCCCCGCGCCGCTGCCGGCGGCGGCGACCGCCTCAGATGCTCCACGGCACAAGGGGACTCTCTCAGCAGACAGCGTACAGCTTACAGACAAGACAACAACAACAACAAAAGGCACATATGGTTAAAATAAGGAGAGAGCGCGAGCGCTTTCTGCCTTAGGGGATTGGCAATAACCAGCCAGCAACGCAGAGCATTGAATCTAAACTTCTGGTGCGCTCCTGCGGGATTGACAACTTAAATCACCCTACAAGCATCCATTTGACAATATTTGTAAACTTCTTGCTTCCAGGGATCTTCTTGATCAGAGATAGACCAGGTTGGTATGAGCTTGAGCCACGAAGGTCTTTTTTAAAATTTTTTTCCCCCCCCTCCCTCCTCCTTTCCTCTCTTCCGAGTTGATGAATAGCGATCAGGTTTCTTTTAATGGCTGCCCCCTATTCTCACAGCCTCCCACAACTAACCCGAGAGCCTGTTTCCTCGACCTCAGTTAATTCCGCTGATTATTCCAAGATGATGAGGAAAGCACGGAGATTGTCCACCGCTCCTACCGATTCAAGGCATTTTTGTTACCCTCTCCATCCCTTGGCTCACGAGGATTTGACCGGGGGAGTATTTTTAGGAACAGGCTGCCCTCCTTTCCCTCCTACCCTCCCTCCCCAGGCAGCCGACGGCTTCGGGGTCTGGGCCACAGTCTCGCCGCGCGGTTGGCGATCTCCGTGGGTACGCCCCCACCGCCCCGAGGGTGGGGGCCGAGCCCGGGCACCCTTTGGCGCCGCGGCCCGGGGTGTCTCAGGGCGGGGGCACGCCCGGCGTTTTCGGCGGCAGCTCAGGTGGCGGTGGCGCAGGTGAGCCCTGCGCGCCCCGCGGCGCGGAGATCCCGCGCTCCCACGCGGGGCCGTGGGGCGCCATGCCTACGGGGAAGCGAACCTGGGGCCGCCTCCTGGAGCGCCGGCGGGAATTTCGGCTCCCCACGAGGAACGAAAGCGGCTCCCCCGGCCGCGGACTGGGCTGAGGCCGGCCCCACGGGGCCGGAGGGGGAGATCCACTCCGAGAAATCTCACTAGAGGGCTCTAATACCCATCTCCGATCGCTGCCGAGAGAAAACAGGGCTTCGTCCTTAATATCCTTTAGTCTTCCAGATGGATTCAGCCTGATAAAAACGCTCCCCCTCGCCCCGGATGCTGTCAGAGGTGGTTCACGTCGGTCGTCACCGCGGCGAGAAACCCTTCGTCTTCTTAATAGCAGCAACCTCCTACCCTGCCCTACCTGCAAGTGAGCAGAGCTGATGCCCCCTTCCTCGTGCATAACGGTACAAGGGGGTCCTGGGGGGTCCCACACTCTTCTGGATCCATCCCATGGCAAGAGAAGGAAGTGCAGACCGTAAAACAACCGAAGCCCCCATTTTAGGGTGGGCCCCAGACGCAGGTATCCCTGGCAAGAACCAGGGAGCAAGAACTGCTTACGGATATATAGAAATGTTTTTTTTTTCTTTTCTTTTTTTTTTCCCTTCAGTATAGAAAGCGCTTGCATAAGTTCTTCCATGGTCTATGAAGTGTAGTATGCCCATAAACACATCCATCGTTTAAATTCTGCAGGACTGAGGCAAGCTGAAATGTAATGCAGTGTTGGCAAATAATACACACAGAGATGCTAGTGTCAAACAACACTAACTGACTTAACTGGAATCTGTTATGGTTTGGGATTTTTTTCCTTTTAAATAATTTCTACAACTTGCTGTTGGGAATAAATAAAACCAAAAAAGGCTGTATCAATTAAGACCAAAGTAATTATTAGTTGTAAGGGAAAATTAATAAAATTTAATGATATATTTAGTTTATTTTAACTCCCAATAATTTTTGTAATAAATAAGTACATTGCCTTATTTGCAGAAATGAGGAAGTGCAATTTACTTTGTTTGTCATGTCTTGCAATTCTCTCAGAAGCTTTGCATACAGCACAAAACTACAGGAAAAGCTTTGGAAAGTTAGGGAGTTTATACAGTTTAATATCAGTTTAAAGCAGAAAATTTGCTACTTGTGAATTTGTGAGAATGTTCTGTATTTTCCTCTATGGATAGTTTCAACCTCCTTTTTCCTGGGTTAATTCTGTCTCTGTCCTTTGGTGTCCTCCCCCTTTTATTTCATAGATTCTTGAATCAGCTCAAATACACTATGGTCCTTTTACTTCCCAGAAAAAAAATACGTAATTTAAACAGACCTGGTATCCCATTTCATTCCATCAAAAAAATTAAATTATTTTTTAATCTTTTAATTTAATTTTAAAATTTTTTAATCAGTTTTATCCTCCTTATAAGCAAGGACTTTATGACTAGACTACAATTGACTTTGTTGCTTATTTATGATGCAGAAAAGGCCACTCCAGTGAACAATGAATTTGTTGCAGTCAGCTAAGCCATCTCAGCAGACAAAACTAAGCCTGCCTAACTTACTGGTTAAGAAACAATCTGCTACTGGGGTACCATACCCACATCCTATTTGCCCTGGCAGCCTAGTCCAGTAAGGTGCGTCAGGGCATGTCGTCTCACGCTAACGGCAGCAAACACGGCCGCTGCAGAGTGCAAGGTGGGGGGATGAGCTCAAGCACCCCGTTTGGCTGCTAGCATGGTCCCAGGCACAACCTTGGCCGTGATCTCTCTAAGACAGTGCTCGGGGCTGCCACGGACACCAGGGATCACTCCAAGGTGCAGTCTGCACCTTGGCTCCCTCCATCTTGCGCTATTCCGGTCCTCCAACACTATCCCAGAAGTTTCTGCAGTCCCAGGTACCCTTCCATGTCCTCAAACCACACCCTCACTCTGCTTCATGCTATGAAAATATCACTTGAACTATTTACAGTGCATCCCTTATATTATCTCTGATACTCAGAACTAAAAACCCACAGGAAATAGTATTTTTTTTTAACTACAGAGGCACGACTTCGACTTGGGACCCAAAGTCCTAGTGACAAATGCCACTTAGCCTTGGGGCCAGGGAAGGGTTCCCAGCCCTGTTTTACTTAGCAATAGGGACATAGTTCAAACCTCTTTGCAAGATGAGACTTAACTTCCCACCTCGTTGAGACTCACTACTTCTTCCTTCTTCTAACAGAATTTAATCAGTGCTTAAGTAATTTTTAGTTGTTTCATTCTCCCCGTAAGTTTCAGAGGACCCTCTGATAACAAGGCATAGGGCTAAAGGTTTCACTGAGTGACAGTGAGCTGCAAAGCGTGGGATTCTCGTGTAACTCCCTCTCAGTTTTTGTGTATCTTATACCTGCTACAGCCAGAAAACAATCGGGAAATTACTCGTTAAAGTGTGTGTATATATATGTATACACACGCATATACACATATGCATATATTTACATGTGTATATGTCTAGCTGTTTTAAGTAACATTTGTTTAATTTTTAAATTTTACTTCATGGAAGAACAGATTGCCACTTCTTTAAATCTAAACCCTTTCTTAAACAGTAGGATAACCACCTTGAAGTAATATAACCTGATAAATATTTCCTAAATTATGAGGTTATCTTCACTTCAGTCATGTGAGAGAGGTGGTGGGAGAAAGGAATAGAATATGAGATAAACTGGACAAAATTCAGGTAGAATTTTCCAGAACAAAAGGATTTTTTTTTCTTCTTTTTTTCTGATACAAATACAGTTGTGGGTGAGGGTGATATGTTCATGTTTATTTTCAAGTGGAAGGAGGTTGGCAGCAACATTTGGCATGCATTGGAGAAGTCTGGGAACCGGGCCTTAGAGTCATCATAAAGAAGTGGGCTTCAGCTTCCAAGAAGAGAAGAAAATAAAGAGGTATAATTGGGTGAGTTACATGAGTTATGATGTGGAAGCTGTAGTGTAATGAGCATGTTTAATGCACATAGGGGAAGGAAAAGTACTCGGTGCCAAATTGGATGCCAGACTTCTGGCTGGCAGAGGTGAGCGCACGGTATGAATTCAGCAAGGAGAGGCCCATGCCTGAAGATGGTTCTCTTAATCCATCAAACCCTTCTTTGGGACATTTGAATACAGAGGACAGAGATGGGGCCATTAGTTTAAAGGATCAGGGTAAAAAGAATGAACAAAGACTGCAAAACAAAAGAAGGGATTGATTGCTGGAGGCCAGCCCAGGTTGACTGTCGTGATCTCTGGTCTTAAATAAAACGAAGTCTTCAGCTAGGTGAGAAGTGCCTGGAGGGATGGGAGAGGATGAATTTGGTCCATAAGACACCTCTTTTCTCCATAGCTACAGATTGTATGAGGAGGCTACATCATGGGGTAAGGTTTCAGCTAGGGAGACTCCAAGGAGAAAAAGAGTGCCTGTGGTCACCTCAAAATCCCCTGTGGCCTGGGGCCACAGGCAGGGAAGTAAGAAGCCAGGAGCTCTTTTTATTTTTGCACACTCATTTTCAAAGGCTAGAGCTGTATTTTTTTCCTCCGGCTGCAGAAGGTTCAGAAAATCCCTATTGGATCAATAAGCTGTGGTCCACTCCAAGGTAGAAGTGTGCAATATAAATCTAAAGCACATTGACTACATTCAGGTAATTAGAGGACCCGTAGTGTGTCTCACATTGGTGAGGAATTTGGTTGGGTGTTTCAACCTCACATGACGAAAACCTTTATGCTGAATGAGTGATGCACGTCTGACAGAATTTTGAGAATATTATCTATGGACCCTGTTCCTATCCTCTCAAAGGTGCTTTGTATTTACCATCATTAATCATGCAATCTATTTAGCCTTGTAACACGTGTCCAGAGAGCAGGAAAGACTACCCTGGCTGTGTTGTAGAGGAAATACCGTGAGCACATGGAAATTAATGGAGAGAATCCCAACAAGTCTGTGAGCTCTGGATTTGGATTCTGAAGAAGTTGAAAGAGTAGGGGGAAAAGAGGATTTGGTATGAGATAAGAAGTAGAAGGAGGCTTAATGAAAGTAAAAGTTTGAAGATTTTCAATGGTGTTGATGAACTTCGCTCAGGCATCTTCCAATTAGACATCTGGATTATGCCACACAGAGTGGCAGACCATCTAGGATGGCACAGATACAGGCCGTATTAATACAGGACTAATATTTTCACACGGAGGAACTGTTCCTGAACAATGCAAAACCTTTTGTCTTCAATGTCAGGCAGGCATTTTAGGAAGACAAGTCACATTATTATTAATTATGACTCTCTTAAATTGATTCTCTTCCTTGAGGACAAGAAGATGAACATCCATCTCTCTGGTTATGTCTCTTGAAGTACTCTAAAAGCACCAATGAAGTGCAAGATCTTGTTCCCGGTGTACATTTCCTTTGGGCTAGTCTTTCAAGACTCCAAAAGTGTTGAGATATGGTTGATATTATGTAACCTTCAACTCTAAAGCAGATGTACATCATTCTTCTTCTTTTGAGAAGTCTTATTTGATCTCTGGAGACCCATAATGTGATCCTCGCTCAATCATTTTGAGCATAAAGGGAACTTTTCCAAGGCATTATAGAAGCAGCAAAGCTTAGATGATCATTATACGTATAGTTTGATGAAGCAGGCACTTTTCTTGCCATATGTTAAATAAACAACTAGTTACTGTGTACTATGTGGTGATGCAGGTTGATAACCTGCTGCTGAATAATATGATGTCATGTCAAGATTTGAACTATTTCCTTATATAGTCCTCAAGAAATAGGATTTTTTTTTTCCCACATCCAAAAATTCACAGGCAAATATGCAACCAATCAGATCTTGCACAGATGCTAAGACCCAGATGTGTGTTTCTGTGTGGAAGTAATCTATAGCTAGCAGGACTCTTGGACAGAGAAATCCTGTAAAAATACAGATTAGGCACACGTAAGTTAAATATGTCTAACTAGAGTGCCAAGAATTTATAGTTTTATGAAATCTGTATTATGTACAGAACTCGCAATATTTCCTTCTAAAAGCTTTTCATTAGTGTGCAAAAGGAAGAATGTAGACTTCTGTAATAATCAGCAGAACCTTCCTATTTCATGTACAACAAACCAAAAGAACCACATGACCTTAATTCCTTGGCTTCCCTTACCCTCCAAACCCCCATTAGAAGTTAGCACTTGAGTAATCCGATCTTTTAATGATAAACTACACAATATATCCATGCAATTTAGCAATAGTAGTGAATAGTAAGTTTGCATGTTGGGTGGAACTTTTTGAGTAAGACTGTCCAATATTTGCTATGCTAAAAATCCAGCAGTACTGGATTTGACCATTTAGATTGACAACTTAGGTTCATAACAGAAATGGGAAGGAGTGCAAATGTAGCTTTGAGTTTTCTTTTTCAAATGAGAAAATACCTATATCTGAGGAGACTTGTGTCTTGTTCAGCTCGACACACCTAATATCCTCAGTAAATTAGGAGGGGCTATTTTAAAATCAGGGAGCCACAGGAGGTCAAAATCAGAGAAAAACTCAGAGCTGAAACCCAGGGTAAATATTTACAGAAGTTCAAGCCTTCATTCCTTACAAAACTTCAATTTAAGTCAATAACTTATCAGCCAAGGAAAAAAGGAAAGACTTCTCTCTGTGTACCTGTGTGTGTTTTACATGTACGCATATTACATAGATGTATGCATGCACGCATGCACTCACACACACACATATATATGGACTTAATCTTATTATAAATATGGCCTGAACATTCTTTGCATCATCCCATTAAATCAATGGGAGTTTTGCTGAAACAAATTTCTGAATATTGCGCCGTCAGATCTATTTATTTGACAAATGATGAAACATGCAGTAGAATTGACAAGCACATTCTGTTATGGTGGAGCTAATGAACATTTGGAACCAGCAAACAGAATATGATTTTTATTGAAGTGTAAGCTAAATTTTTTAATTGTCACTTGGTTTGTTCAAAGATTTGGTAGAAAGGTAAGTGCTAGTTAGATTTTCTGTAATACCTCTACTGATGGCTCAGATGATTTCACGTAATTGGTGGAAAACTAAATAGAGTGAAGAAGGACAATGAAGAAGAAGGAAAGTCAGCAGCAAATAATAAATGTTGCAATATTTTTTTTTTTAGAAATAGATGTATAATATAGGAGGTTTTTGCACTTTTCTTAACGCTCCCCTTTGCCATGCATTATGTTAATCAAGTGTCTGCTTAGTAGAGATAATATGGGAGTAGCTTCTCATTGGTTAAAATCTATGGCAGCATATATAGGGGAAAGGAGCAATCTCTTCCCAAATGCAAGGTATGAAACATTCATATTTACCTACAACAGAAATGTAAATCCTTTTTTTTCCATAGAAATAATATGCCCTAACAAATGGGAAAACCACCACCAAACCCCATGAGAGCCAGTGGGAGCTGTTTTTCTCCATTCCTTTGCGTCTGTGTTTGAGATCCTTTGCAGAATGAAGCCCCACTTAGGTATTAACTTCATATTAACAAAGTTCAATCTTTTGGTCATGTCAAAGTGTAGACTAGTCTGAATTGAGACACTAGTGTCAAAACCAAGCAAGGAGATCAAGTCCAGTTCTGAACTCTGGAGTTCAAGGGCAGATTAATTTCATTCTAATGATGTAGCCATTCAATGGGCTGTTGGCACTCTTCTAAACTGTCTCCAGTTCAGAGACCCAACATGATTACCTGAACTGGGGTCTTATTTGAGAAAGGCTGAACAACCTTGCCCATGAAATCCTCCTTTGATGAAAGCCTCACTCCAGTGCTGTCTATTTTTAATGTACGGATGGTCACTGCCTGATCACATTACTTTCCAGGTATCTTCTGACGGCTGTTTAACCTCAGAAACAAAAAGGATCAAGGGACAGCTGCCAAGTCCGTTTACTTTATGTGACTCCCCACTTCAGTCACTCAAGAAAAGGCCTTGGCTCTTTAACCTGGGCAGTTGATGCCTGGATTTTCTCTTCATATGTATCCTCTAAAACTGAACCATGGACTTGAGAGGAAAAAAGCTTAATATGCCATGTGCTTCCTATTTGTTGAAAGTATCGATGCTGAAGCTCTGTTGGCATGCTAAAATGTGAACATTTTTACAGTGTAACAGGTTATGGAAGCTGCTCTTGATGATTTCCAGTAACGGCATTTTACACTCCACGTGCTCCTTTCTGTGAATGACAGATTGCCCTATCAGGTCTCTAAAGAAGCTCCCGACAAGGGTGATTCAGCATGTGAAGAAAGTGGAACATGTGCCTAATTCAGTGTTTCTCCATTCCCTAGCACATTTACACAGAACTGTGATGTTGCTCTCTGATGTACCAGAGCAAGAAAACACTCTGTTCAGTGTAATTTAGACACTCCTTAATATCATCAGAGCCTCTGCTGATGTAAGCCTAAAAACAAACGTATGGATGTATTTACTTCTCCTCCACTCTTGACTGTTTCTAAAGGTATATGGTGAAGAAGAAGCTCACCAGAATTTTTGCTCTTCCCTGGGCAGCAGAAAAAGGGACCATGGCAGATAGACTAGGGACAGATCATGTGGCTCGTTGGAAAGAATGGATTAAAGAATAAACAACCTGCCTCAGTAACTACTAGAAGTCTGTGTGTTGAAAACAGGGAAACTTGGTAAAAATATCGACTTGTACTCTGTATTCTGAAGGTGTTTTTTGCAAGACGTCAGTTCAAAACCTTGCCCAGTAGGACTCTCCCAGACATAGAAATCACTGCTGGTTTTATCCATTCGGTGGAACCAATGGGAACAAAGTTCAAAGATATAAATATGTAATTGTTTGTGATTGACAAACACCTAAAACTTGTATCATTAACCATTAAGTTCTAAAACCAGCATGTAGATCCAGTTGTAAATACTAGAAACGCTGCGCACGATTTAGAAACATTAAGAATAACTCAAACATTTCTCAAATGCACATTTTTAACTTTGCTCAGATCTCTGTTTTGTGGTTTATTCTCCAGTGTTTAAGGTGGATGTACGAGATTCCATTTCAAGTTTTAACTTAATGGCTTCACTTAAGAAACAGGAGAGTAGGAAAGTTATATGAATTAACCATTACATATGATTTGGCAAAGCACTTTTAGGAATTCCAGAAGGAAGAGTTAAAAAAAACAAAACCCCATACAGTTGCACAGAGCTATAACAATGAATAGTGCAGTTACCATTTAAAAGTACACACTTTTCAGTCAGTCTTGGCTGGTGAAATGTAGAAGCTTAATGTGGATTACACTTTTTAAATCTGTCAACATAAAAAAATAGAAGAGATGTAGCGTGTTTTTATTTCAGAGTACTTTGCATGCAATCTCAAGATAAATGGGAGAGACTGATTGTGTTTGTACCTGTGCCAGACGTTGTCGTTAGATATTGCTGTTTTGTTTCATCAGCCAGATGAACTTACCCAGGGACATCGATCAGATACCTACATTTAAAAGAACACACTGTCAAATTAGTGGATAGAAAGAGCACATTATGAGAGAGAAATTATCTGGTGAAAGATTTAAAGACTGACTCACTTGTGTTTTGTTTCATTAAATGTGGGGTAGTCGCCTTTCATTTTCCATTTAGCATGAACATTCATGGACTCCATTACAATATCAGCCTTATAACAAACTAGCTGGCTCAGGATACGCATGAGTCTCCGTGGAAAAAATACAGCTCCCCTTCTTACAGGTTCTAGATGACCTTAAAATTTGGGGCCTGGGCTAGGCAACCCCACTGGCCTCCGTGGAAAGACTCCTGTGTACTCCAGGAGGTCTCACAGCTGCAAAGGTGCCTGACACGCTTCAGGAGCCTTCCGAGGTGGCCAGGCCAGTGGCTGCTTCTCCAAAGGGGAGGGCTTGGGAAGGGGAGGGGATGCATGCATCCCTCAAAAGGACACAGAATATGTTCTAAAGGGGGAACCACAAAAAAACCTAGGGAAACTACCTAAAAGATGTCTTTCCCCTCCTACCTCTTAGATACTCTTGGAAGACAATCTTGATTCTTGCACTTAGGGGTCAAGGGAGCAGCTCGTGGTGGTAATGGAGGGGTGAGGATCAGGCTGGAGAGTGGACGTACGTAAGCACACAGGAGTTAGGGGAGATCTAGATGAGCAGAAAAAAGAAGAAAATGGATTAGAAAAAAGCTTCACAAGTTACAACTGAGAGTATTTCATCTTTGTTTTGGTAACACAGGGTAATGTTGTTATTTGGGTTGGCTAAAAGCCCTAGCTCTTCAAAGAGTTTGTCAAAGATTCATTTTATAAAAAAGGTAAACAAAACACACACTGAACACTCCATGTTTTGTGTCTTTTAAGTCTTAGTGGTAATTTCTTGCTGTCTTATTTATTATACACTAAGCATTTCTAGACAGAAAATACTTCTGCTTTCTACTTGATACCTATATGATATCCATATATTCTTCTCAATGTATGTGTTTATATATGTACAGAACCCAGTGGACCCTAGAGCCCACTTCCATCCTTCACAGCAAGAGCAGGCCATTGCAGCCCCAGGCAAGAACGACACAACTCGGGCACCTTCGTGCATTTTGATCTCAGTAGCAAATGCTGAAAGGCACTTGCCTAATTTTGCAAGGAAGCCCCAAGGTGGGGTGCCTTGGGAGATCCATCCAACTGGGGTCTTTTCCCACATGTGCTTGCCTGCTTGCTGCCCTCTAAGTAGTAAAACGTTACTACTTTGGTGCAATATCATTGTCAAAGAGCACTGCAGGTCATTAAGTGCTTCAGTTGCTTGCTGGGGCTGTGCTTACTTTCAAGCCACCACACCTTAGCTCTCTGGAAGCTAAGCAAGCAGGCATGGAAAGGGTTCACGGGAGGCTTTTGCCCAGTAGGAACACAGTGTTACTAGTCTTACACTTAGCCTTATTAGCCCTCACAGTCATTCATATATTGGAGCACTAGTGTGTGCTCCCTGCTGTGAGGGGTCCTGACAAAGGGGCCACTCATCGTGCTGAGCAGGAGCACCCCAAGTCTTGGTAGTAGCCAGACAGTTGCCGTTTCAAAGCCAGACTTCATGGCTCAAAGTCACATTTCATAGAGAAAGTGCTCCGTATAAATTGTCAGCTTTGAAACCCAACACTTCCACACTTACCCTATATCGTAAATCAAGCTTTGGTGCTGCTTTCCAGTCAGCTCCATTACACAAGTAGTCTGATTTAGTTTTATGGCAGAGATGTATTTTAGCTAAAATGGTATTTGTAGGTGGAGTGGGGGATAAATATGACTATTTTATTTGTGAAGTGAAAGGCTACGAGACAGTAAGAGACAAGCATAGGGAGTGCAGGTGCAGTACCAAATCCCTACTTGGCTGTCTCAAAACCTGGGCTTGATGCTTGGATTCCCTCATGTTCAGATCTGCAGCAGCACCACAACATATCAGAACCTCCCACGAAAGTTTTCACTCCTCGTACCCAAAAGGACATTTCCATAATGCATGGGAAATTTTGCCCTAGGTCTTTTGAGGATGAAAAGAGGCAACCCCCAAACCTACTGGTCTCCAGAAATGTAAATTCATCATTAGAATTATTAAACAGTAAATGTCTGAGAGGTATTATTACAAACGTGAAGTATTTCCTTTGATTGTTTAAAAATCTCTCTTGTAATTTGAGTGATCTATCTTTTTTTCCTTTTGCAATTTTGAATGCTGCATCTTACCATATGTGAAACGTTTCTTAAAGGTGTCAAAGTGACTTGTCATGGGTTTGGAATGAAAACTAAATTAAATGTCCATGCTGAAGCATACTTATATAAATAATGAGATATTCCAGTGTAAACCATTCATTTGGCAGTCATTTCTACATCAGCAAGTACTAAGCGCTGTAGAATTCCTAACTAACATTGACACATGCAGAGAAAATCAGGAAAGAAAATGTGTGTGTTTAGAGTTTTATGGAAAGAGACAGCCCCTTGTAGTCCAGTGCCATGAAAGTATTTCTAGCTTTTTGGAAACAGTGCAAGAAGTTTAACAAAATACTCTGGATTCACAGCAGAATGCTGGAGCATTCAGCTGCCTCCCGCTGCACTCCAAAACTTGTTTCCATAATTTAGAAACAGAGAGGGTGGAAATGGATAACAAGGTCATTAACGAGCACCAAGAATGATTTATTATGGGTGATATAGTGTTGCTGCTTTTAAGAAAAAATACATTAAGTGAAAATTCTTCATAAAATAAAAAAATCTTTCCTATTGAACATTGTGCAGAATTTGCTTTATTAGTGTGTTATATCACCACATTGCCAGGTCTGGCATTTCTCATACAAATAGCGTTCCACAGTGCTAGTAAGGCTTGTGGGCTGCAGTGCGAACCATGTAAGGAATACTGCTTGTACGGAAACACAACAGTAGCAAAGTTCCTTTTGCTGGGGTTCTGGAAGTAGTCGGCACTGGAGGACCCTTTTATCTTGCACCAGCTTCATGAACTTGCATCACACCAGGCTAACGATAACCAAAACCTGCTAATAGATACTTAGTTCCAAACTGTCTTTCCAACCGCCTAGCTGGATGAAGCCAGTCTTTGGGTTACAAGTCTTGTCACTCACAGATCCATTCATACGTACTTCGAGACCGTAAGCGGTAAATAAACCGTGTCTTCTAGGTGGATTTTATCTTCAGACAAGAGGCACCCAATACCTGTTAAATCGGCATCCTGCTTTGGTGGCAGCAGGCCCGGGGGCTGATCCTGCACCTACTGAAGAGCGTGCCCCAGGCCCCCAGGCTGGCAGAGGCATGCCCCGGTCTGGCCCGAAGTGACCACGGACCTTTCTCGTTAGTAAAGACAACCCTTCAGGTTTAAGTCTGGGACATGCTGGTTAGGACGTGAGGGGGAGCTTTGGCTGGCACCAGGCGTGGAGCAGCTGTCCGTCTGTCTGCCTTTATGTTCGCACACGATTCGTCTCCAAAAACTTTAACCAATGCCTTGAACCATCTCTCTCTGGATTAAGAAATAAATAAATAATCCGTCCCAATATTTGCCTGCGCCTCAGTAACTTGAAAGATTGAAATCATTTGGCATACGATAGAATCAAAGTTCATAAATGTAGCTAACAGCTTGTAGCTTTTCAGACATTGCTTCATGTAAATGCAGAACAATTTCTAAGTAATTTACAGATGAATTACAGTTAGCTTCAAAATCGTGGTTAGTTACTGCAAGCCTTCAGCAAATGATTTGGTCTAGTGTCATTCTTCATTGGATCATGCAAAATAAGATCATTTTATGTTTTTATTGCAACTGGTAGCTGAAGTTTACGGGCAGGAAGCACAAGCCTTCTGCTGACACTGAAACTGTGTCTTCAGCCTGTCATGAGGAGAAAAAATCTACCTGTGTGGAATTTGGGGAGCAGCAGAGCCCCAGCAAGGGTAGTGGTGTGCCTACACTACCCACCCGTGGTCTTGGTTGCACCTATAGCATATAGGAGTGCATGACAGCATCAGGCACCCCAGATAACTCAAGGAAGCCATACAGAGGAATTTCACGAGTTGTTAAGTTGGACACACGTGGTATATTGGGATAGGAAATATTAGCTTCTTGCATTCTTTTTGGCACCCTTAATGCACCCTTGCAATAGCAGAGCAGGATTTTTTTTCTTTTCATCTGCTAGGGGTAATTTACTGATAATTCATGGCTCACTTGGCCACGGGTTGTATAGAGTTCCTTAATTAAACATCTATTTCTGTAAAGATTATAGACCTATATGAAGCAACAAAGTTGCTATGAGCTTTTTACTTAAAATCCTTTCTGACAGGCAATCTCACTAAGTACTCCCTCATCTGAAATCTGTTCCTATGGCTTAAAAATATATATCAATAACTCAAGGGTACAAATGTGTCAAGGGTTTGCAATTATTATTGCAAAAACAAACATTGCAAAAAAAGACACAAGCTAAGCCATAGAAAAACATGGTTAAGGCACTTCAATTTACCTTGCTCAATAGTGACTCCATTGCATAATGATATATTTATGAGGAGTGCATGTCAGAGTTTGAAGCCTTATTTTTTTCAAACTGCTTAGCTTTTGTTTTTCTCCCGCCCCCCCAATAGTGTCATGACTTGGTGGAATTAAAACACAACTAAAGCCATATTGCACAATCAGTTTTTAAGCAGATTTGTCACAGGGCATGGTACATCCCACAGCCTCATGGAAAAAACCCTCTGAGCTCCTGCTGCCCACTCCACACTAAACTGCATGAACACACTAAGTGGGACAGCTGTGGGAAGGGATATCAGTAGGTACCAAAGTGCTTCGGACCTCTGCTCCACCATCACTTCCTCTGAACATTGGCCAGGAGGTTCCTGTCTCAGAGACGGTTGGGGTAAAAGACATGAATGAGGAAAGCTCGTTACATATTGCCTATTGATTCCAGCACTGCAGAGAGGTAAAAGTCAAGTAAAACTCATTATTTTATTACACTATCAGAGTCTCTTTAATATATTACACTCTGAAGACTTTTGCAAGTCCCAGAGAAATATTTTGATTTGTTAATTTGAAAAAAATACATCCTAGGAGAGCTCATGGAGATCTAATATTTTCTAGTGTTAGCATTTCTATTTTTATGCTGCCCTGCTTTCCCCCAAGATTTTATTTCTCCGTTAATTTTAATTAGGCTCTCACTGGATTTCAAATACAGTTAAAGTACAGAAATGGGGTTTCTTGCCAAGACTGACCAAGATGTCACAGAGATACATAGTCACATCCTCCCACCCTTCATGTTTAAAGGTTTATGTTTTCATACATACACACACACAGAGACTCAAACTCTCATGAAATCTGTAGTGTGCTGACAAGTCCTTATATTAAGAAGATAGCTGTTTATCAAACAGCAACACAGTCACCCAGATTTCCCCTTGGCTCTTAATACATTGCATTGTGCCATTTAAAAAATATCGGTAGTGTCAGATTCTCAGCGCCAGGAGAACAACACGAAGGGGAACTAAATCACTATCCTCGGCCTCTGGCAAGAGCTGGCGGAGGGAGCAGTGCCCTCCAAGCCGATGAACACAGCCTCGCAAGCCAAAGCGACTTCCTGGGGCCATGGACATCCTGGTTGGCTGGGGAATTTCTGAGGTGGCTTTTCTAGCTTTGTGGTCAGGTTGACTTCCAGCTGGTTGCAGTTCTTGGGAAGAGTGAAGGTGGTGTTGTATTACCTGTGCTCCATGGATCTGGCTTTGGACTAAGCAGGGTCATGCTGGTCAACATAGATGAGCCATTTATGCATTTGCTGTTCTCACCATAGCTAGACAAACCACTGGACATGTCCAAATGTAAAATGCATGAGACATTTGTAAGAGAGATAGTGTTTCTATCAGAGACGTGGAATATGAGTGGATTCTTAAAATCATGTATTTGTTCTAATTAGTCACAATACATTCTTCTGCATAAAGTGTTGGAAGGAGGTATTGTTTGCTGCAGCCCAATTCAAGGCCACGCTTGACTCATTTCAAAGGGACAAGGCACTCTGTTTCTGCCTGAAACTATGGGGAGCTGGCACAGTGCCACTTTCACAAGGCTGAACAGGACAGTCCCTGGGCTGTCCGGGGTAGCGCTTTAAACTGCTTTTTCAGTGCAACCCTGAGGGATATGTGTGTGGGAGTGTGTTACAGGGGAGGGACGACTCCTGGCTGTGTACCTGCCCCTTACCCCACCTCTTGTGGGTCAGCCCCTTCCCATTCCCTCAGCTACCCAGCTCATGCTTTCTGCAATGGAAATCCCACTCAGAGCGCTTCCTCCTCTGTGCTGGCCAGGGGTGAGCAACAGGGCATTTGCCTCCCCACCTCCATTTCTGTAACACCTGGCCAAGGAAGAGAAGGCGAAAGGCCCCGGAGGAATGTCCGCTCCCTCCTCTTTTCCCACCACCTGGATGAGGGAGAAGGGGCACCAGTCGCAGCCCTGCTCCTCGGCAGCGTTCTGGGCCAGAGGCTCAGGGTAAGGAGAAATGTAACTGGGGCTGCAGAGCTGACTTGGGCAGCGGGACAAAACTTCCTGCTGTACAGGCTGCTATATGGGGATGATGCTCCTTTGGGTGAAGTTGTTTTGTGTTTAATACTATAGGAGTACTGTATGCCCTTGTCTAGGGGGCTGAGAACTTTCCAAATTCTCTCAGGATCATCCCCCACCTCTTAGGTAGACCTTAGAGAAGAAATGTACCATATACAAATGCAAACTTGCACAATTCCCCACTATTCAAAAGTCCTTGAATGGGATCCAGGTGATGTGGGTTCATGAGAAAGAGAGACCAAACCATGGTTACAGTCAGGGTGTACTCCAAGATCACTTCTACTCTCCCAAATATTTACTTCCAAGAGAAGCTGAGACATACATTCTGCAAGACATCGCATTACCTTCCAGTATTCATAATCACCTGATCAGTGTTTGGTTGATCTGATAGCTGCCTGAAGTATAGGTTACAATGAGTTATCACACTTTTCTGGCAGCACCGAGTGGAAGGAAAAAGCTGTAAGAGAAATGATCTATAGTCCTCAGTTGCCTGAACTTGGAATGGCAGATAAGAAGCAGATCCAGTATTTCCCTCTGCAGAAGGCAGCCATCTTATATCTCTATGATCTTTACTGCAGATAAGGGTGAAGCAAACCTCTTGCCTTACAGAAAGCTCTCTGTCTGCCTGGTTCTGAGCATAAGCTCCCCTGGCAGTGTAACAGGCATAATAGTGAAAAAGCAGACTTTTATTAATGCCGCCCAAAGAGAATATGCATTTAACCATATGCTTCATTTTAAGCTTGTGCTTGAACTTCAATCACTTTTTAATTTTGTATGTTAATAAAAATGCTTTGTGGGATAAGCCAGTAATTCATAAGCATATTTATAGCTATTATTTCCCAATTTACTCAATTTCAAACCAATTCTTGTTGGCAAAGAGGCACAGGGTTTTCTGTCACTGCTAGGTTTCCACAACAACGAAGGTCTCCCTTCAGTCTCTCTCCAACAAGATTGGATTGATTAACTATGCTACTGTTTATTTTGCTGTACCTGCCAAGTATATGGTAATGCAGAAATAGGAAAAATTATCCTAATGTGAATATGTGGACAACAGAGAATGCCAGAACAAATGTCATCCCTGAACATGCAACAATTCTCACTTAATTTCATTTCAGGACACCACTGTTTAAGATGTACCTCCCAGACAAATAAAGAAAATGTCAGTTTCCAATTCAAATTGGCCCTTTTGTAACAAAAGATGTTGAGAACATTTACCAGAAATGAGTTTTGCTTGAAAAGTAAATTACACCTTATTTTTTTTTCCACTCAGCAGGTCCAGATTTGCCCAGCAAGAACCCTTGATGGGAAATGGAAAGGCGTACATTCAGAAAGGTAAGTAAGGAAAGCTGGGGACACAGTATACTTTTGAGACCTTAGGATCTTGTTTTAGGATTAGGATCCCAAAACAAATGTTCAAACTTATACTTGTGTGAAGAACATAAAAGAGTTAGGGAATACAGGCAACTGCATGACAAGGCAAAGAAATGTTTCTTTCTGCTCCTTTTCAATTTGATGTTGCACTTGGAGAAATGTTGAAAAGTGTCGGTGAGGGAGGGTAAAGAAGGAAAGAAGGTGATCTTCCATGCTGGACAGCCAACTCTCTTCTCACTTTTCCCTTTCTCTCTTCCCTCACTGTAATTTTACATACCCATCAATGATGCTGTAGATACGTGCCTGGAAACTTTGACCCATGAACCCATGAACCTATCATTATATATGGATGTCCTTCAGTTTCAGTGAAGCTTTTCTACGGATGCACACAAGGAACTGAGGCAAGAAATGACAGAAAACAGAATTTTCTGCAGCCATTTCCTTTGAGATTGGATAGTCATCACTTAAATAATAGTTCAGTCTGTTTTTCTGCTGATTGTAATATCAGTAGCATCCTCAGAAAGTGGGACTGAGATCAGAGCTGAGATTCAATATTTGTACTGCATAGGGATCATGATTACCTATTTGCTATATATCCCACCTCACACAAAAAAAATCTGAACGCAGTTATTACTGACAAAATCGTAGGTAAGAGTTCAAATCAAATCCTAAGAGCAACCATTGGACTTTGAATGGTTTGGAGCAGAGGTTGGAGCAGTATTTCATACTCAGTTCTTATAGCCATAGTGGATAAAATCAAAAACCTGTTTCACATTTTCTTTGAATTATGAGAGTTCAAAATCCAGAGCATAACTTTGCTGTTCAGTGGAGATATATTCAATTGGCATTAGTGTTTCTGAATGGATGAACTCAACCATTGTGGAATACAGATTCTGCAGTTTACTTCCAGATAAGCATGAGCAGTGTCAGAGCAAACATTTTGGAAATTTTCCAACAGAAAAGGCTCGCTCATGGAAACTAAGTGTTCTGTAGAAAAGCTGTGAATTTGATGAGTCTATTGAAAGAAATCCAGCAGGCATCTGACCAAAACTTGACTATTTTTCAGTCAGTTCACCTATCTTTCTTTTCCCTCCCAGGATTTACCAGCCTCCATGGGCCACCAGGGTTCCACAGAAGGACTGGGAAAAAGCAAAGGCAGTTTTGCGTTTCTGAGGAGCACGTTTTGCAATAACACTCCAGAAACTTTCACGTTCACAGTACTTGACTGTCCCTCAGGTAAAGTACTGTGAACTTTTTGGGAGCATTTTCAACAACAAACATGAAAGTTTCTCTCAAAATATCTCTGTTCTCCCATGGGAGAAAATTCATTCTTGACAGCTCTCTCTGCCAGGTATCACGCCAACCCACCACAGCTCTGCCTCAGCGGTCACTCAGTGATGGAAAAGCTCAGCCTCCAGGTCGCTGATGTCTGTGCCTGTGCCACCAGGATCAGACTCACGGGGGAAGGTGAGCTCAGTGTGGGCTCCAGCTCCCCGTGACGCACTGCTGGGGACAGGGCTGTTCATGGCCTTGGGCTGGGACCAGCTTTTCTCCTGATTTATCCTAAGACCAAACTGGCTTCAAGGGCAGTGTCATGTGTTGGGTTTTTTTTGTCTACCAGAAAGAACTGCTCAGCAGAGGCTGCTGACTGTCACAGGCCTCCAAACAGCCATTAGATGGAAATAAACACCAGTAGTTACTGAGACATGCTAGGTATGACCTCATGACCTGGAAATGGAAGGCTTTCTGTATAAGCCATTTACTCAAGCAAAATTGTGCCGCAAGAAGGAATAGGCTTACTTTTCACCATCTCTATTTGTTATAACCATCTCTAACTTGTTCCTCAATAACTTGATTTATGAAGTTTGTGACAAATAGCTTGCTTAATTGAAATATGTCAGGTTTCTAAATACTGAAGTTAATTATTCCTCCCTTTCTAGTGGAGATTGACCTTTAATTGTACAATATTAATCCACATATTGTATGAATTACGTGAAATACCCATTTTCTATGTAGAGAGAGACATGCGTGTGTTATTGTAGTGGAGTACAGTTACATAATTATTTTTAATTTAGGATATCAGTTTAATTAAATACTTGCAGAAATCATGCTTTTTCAGGAAATTTGCAATTACAATCAATTTGAATGTACAGCTACATTAATATGGTGACAAGCCCAATAATAAAAACTAACTAAGTAATTATGGGCAGGTGCTGAACAGATGTGTAAATAGAAGTTCTCTGCATGGAACGTTGTTATATATCATTTTGAAAAGCTAAAGAAACCTGTTATCCATAGCCATTCATATATGCAGTTATAATCAGTCACAAAAAAGTTAGTTCTTTGAATTTAGATAAATCATTTAAAAATGTGTATGGCACTTACGCTTTCATTTTCTGTTTCTGGAAAGAAAGTCTAGTTGATTGAAGACTGCTGCTCTACTGTACTCAAAGAGTCTGCCGCACTGTTGAAATATATTCTTCTTTCAACACATTTATGATGAGTGGGTTTTGAGTTTGGAATGGTTTAACAGTCAAAACAATTCACATTCCATATTAGAAGTTGAGCTTTATTTAAAGAAGGGGGGAGGCTAAGACTAGTTTAGAGTTGTTTGCTTAAGTTATCACATTGCCAAAAGCCTAATTTAACTTCCAAATATTTGGAAAAAAATGAAATTGCATTACTACTGTGAATTTATTTTAGATAGATTTACAGTGGTGGTTTTTTTTTTTTTGTTTTGTTTTGTTTCGTTTTGTTTTGTTTTATTTACAAACCAGTATATTAAAACCTACTTTTTCAGGTCTTCCATATTTGTGTGAGCTATCTTCTTGTGCAGTGTGTTAGAAACAATTGTAACTGTGATGTAAGCAATTAAGTTAAACTGAAATAGTTTCTATAACAATCATATAGAAATCCCAAGGAGAAACTGTCATCCCAGGAAAGATCCACAGGAGTCAGCCCCCTGGATGGAGAGGCATCCCCTAAGCTGTCTGTGGGAGACCACGATGTCTAAAGTAACCACGTCTAAATGAGGGCCATGCCTAAATCAGAACCTTTCAGGAACTCAGATGCTTTATTCCAGACGGCAGAGATCTGCCTGCCTCTCCTCAAGGTTCGCTGCTCTAGAATGGACCCCAGTGGCCAAGCCAGGCTGCTCTCAAGCAGTACCGAAGAGAAGAGAGGTGCTTTTTCTTATTCTTGGGAATAGTCACTTCAGTTCCTCATTCCACCGCGTGCAGGGCCACCATCTTACCTGGAAAGGGAGCAACAGCTGCCACATCTGGAGAGCGAATAGTAGCAAAGCAGTACTCGTGCTGCTGCAATAACAACTGTCTGGACAGACTCCACTCGTCTATTTCATTTGTAAAAGGTCAGACTTTAAAAGCACAAACTTGCATTCCAAATGCGCTATGAAATATTTCGGGTGGGGAGGGAGAAGAAGCGGGGGACGCAGCCTTGTACCCTGCAGACGCCTGCAGCTGAGTAGTGCCTGTGGACCACAGAGACGGTGGTAGCTTCTATACAGTATGCTGGTACGGCACTCTCCTGTACCACCAGCAGGCAATATCAGCCTGCAGCCAGTATTAAAGCAGGAACATTACACCATTAAGTGTAACAACCTTTACCTTTCCCTCAGCGCCAAACTCCAAGGTACTCCAAGCGTTGTCTGTAGAAAATGAAAAACGAGGCAGTAATTGTTTCCTAGGGAGAATGAACAAATCCAGATCAGAGGGGAAGGCAAAACAGTCTCAGTTTTACAGCGGGAATCCTCAGGAAGCTTAGCTGCCACCTCATGCCATCCTTGCCACAGGAGCATGGCCGAAAGGATGGGCAGGCTCTTCATGCTCAACATGTTTCAGCTACTGGACAGAAGAGGTTTATTTTAATGAAAGACTTTGTGTTTCCAAGGAGAAAGACCGGAATACAAAGATCTTGTCTGTGTCAGGGCGGCATTTAACGGTTAGTCAGACTTCAAACAGGAGTTGTGAGAAAGTGATGAGTGTGGGATTTGGTCCTGTGTGAGGCCTGGATTTTCTTTCTTTATTACGTGGAGCACAGTAAGGCAGCATATAAAGCAAACCTCAGACATCCTGGTATGGAGAGATTTTGCTTGTCCCTTCAAAAAGAAGCGGCCTGGATTCCCTGCATCTCCATAGCCAGCCTCCTCCTGCCTCTGCTCGCATTCCCTTTCCAACTGCTCCCGTGGCCTGGTTCACCCGTGCTCGGTGTGTGGAAAGGTAAAAAGGGAGATTTCAGAAGAATTTAGGGAAGATCCGCACCACAGGTGCCGAGAAACACAAGCCAGCTCAGCCGCAATGGCAGCGCAGCGATAGCCCTCGTGGTCCACGCGCGTCGGCAGCAGGACCAGAAGCAGGACGGCCGCGCCAGCGCCACGCTGAGCTGACGGGCCGCGTCCCGCTCCGCCCGCACCAGCAGCCCTGCGTGACTCCACGGCACGCTGGGTTAGTGTTAGGGCAGGAATCTTTGCAGCAGAGCCCGTGCCACGCGGACAGGCATACCTCTGGCAGTAGGTGTTTAGGTGGCTTTGGCCCCCGCGAAAATCTTCGAGTGGTCAGACTATTTGTGGCCTCGCCGCCCTCAGCAGAGAGCACAGTACCTTCGGCTGCATTTTGGTTGTGTGGGAATTGTTTGAGCTCACTGCTGTTGCCACAGCTGCTAAAGGAAAACATTTAGCTAAAGGTGAGGATAAGCACACATATGTAAGCACACGTCTGTCAAGCTGCTGCCCAACAGCTTCCGTAGTTATGTGGCACCTTATGTTATCCAAAGCACTTGGAATATTTTAGATAACAAAAGCTAACGAAGACAGCTATTATAGCTTTATGCTGCACTTGCTTCCTGATAAAGTTGCCAATCCAGCGCTTTGAATTCTGTGCCAACAGCTTTGACACAAGCGAAGGAGCAAGCTGTGTTTTTAACAGATGCAAACGCTTTGGCTGCAGTGGTTGCTGCTTTTGCAAAACCATTATCACATATGTGGGATTTCAGATGCATGCTTTTATCTGAAGCAACAACGTTCAGGCAATCGGAACGACTTTTTCATAGCAATGGCAAACTTTTAAGGGCAAAAGCATCTGGCATGACCTAGCGACTATTTTGCTGCCTGCAAGTGCTTGTATTGAACAGACACACGGCATGTGGTGGGCGTGTTGGAAATGTCCTGAATCGTAGCCGCAGCGTTACACCAGCAGCAAGCCATGTTGCTGAATTTCAGGGAATTTGCAGTCCTTCCAGCGATGACTGCAGAACGAAGGCAAACACAACAGCATTATACACTCAGTTACTGGTTAGATATTCTAGGTTTGAGAGCAGTTCATCAGCTAGTCTTAGCCTTTTTCACTCTGTCTTTCCATGTCTCAGTCTAGGGTACAGCTTCTGAAATAGTGTGAAATTTCTTGCTTTGCTTGAACAAAGTTGTCACAATACCCCAAGAGTTTGATACCATCTATTTGGTTCTTTTAATGGCAATTTTAGCAGCAGGAAGTGCATGGAAAATTCATTATGTCTGTGAAGGCGATGAATATAACATGGAGATACTGTAATGCGTAAGACTCTCTTCTACCAGAAGATCACGTCAGCTTTTCTTTTGTCATTAAACATGTACAATGTTAACTCTAAACCTTTGTTTCGCACAGACTGGATCTGGCAAATCTTGCCACCGTATGTTATTCATCAAAGAAAGAAATAGTTCAAGATTTGTAAAGCCTTGACTCTACCAGTGTGTGTGCTGGGCTTTAAGTGGTACATGGTCTGTAGTCCAGTGCAAGTGAAGGTTGCTCTGAGGAACTAGTGAGGCTCTGCTTTGAGTCACTTACTGAAGAGGAGCAGGTCCTAGCATAATTCCTCACTTAAACAAATCCATGGTTAAAGAAAAGCATGATCCGATTGGGAAAAACTTTCCCCAAAATTGCAATTTTTTGGTTGACTGGGAAAAACAATTTTCCTGTAATATTTTTGAAACTTTGTTAAAAATGAAAAAAAAATATTTTGCAAAACAAAACCTTATTTTAAGGTAAAAAAACCCAAGTTGGTTTATTTTCAATTAACTATTCCTCAACTTTCCTCCTTCCCACAAGCTTTGCCATCTTTTCTGCAGTAAAAGCAATGTAATGAAGTCAGCACAGATTCTCCAGAACATACTTTTCAGTAGGAAAATCAAAAGGAGGTTCAGGAAAAGTTCACTTTACTGACAAAGAAAAGTCATGTCATAGAATACAAAGACTGAATCTTCAGGTAGAGACACTTCAGTGTCTGTTTTCCCTTTGCAGAGTAACTCACCAAGGAGTTGTGTTCTTACCAGCTTCTGCTCCCCTTCTCTTTCTCTCTCTCTTTTCTTCCCTCCTTCTTTTCCTCTTTCCATTAATGGATTTCTTCACATTCAAGTCCTCATTTCTGAACATGTGGTTTGCAGATTAATGCATAAAGTATTAAAAACGTTCCCCATAATCAAATTCTCTCTGATCAGGGTACTGTCAGTTTCTGTTCTGGCCCAAGTCATGGGCAAAGTAGAGAAATCGTTCTGTTTCCTTTTTCGTTAAAAAAAATTACAAAAGTTAGTCTGCATGTTCAAGGTTCAAAGTAACAAGGTAACTCCAAGAGAACCGGAGGGTTTGTCCCAAGAAAAATGACATCCTTTCTGGGCACAAATTCTCTTTGAGTTTTGTTATTTTATGCTGTCCATTTAACAGAAGCAGATGACTGCCTTTACAAGGTTCTCTTATTCAACCAAATCACCAGGAGATTTAGTGGCTTTTCTATCATTTTCTTACTTCTGTCATTTTCTTACTGCAAAGACCAGTGACTAATTTTTTATCAAAATCTATGGCAGTACCATATGGAAAGTTGCTATAATGCACTCTGACATTGTGGACCAGAGCGTCAACCCTCCCTAGCAGCACCTTATGTCACTCGTGTATCAGGTGGGACATCTCAGAGGAGGTAACAGCACGTTGAACATAGGTGGCAGGCAGAAGGGTGGCTCAGGAGGCACCATCCTCATCCTCCACCAGCAGAGGTTATCTATAGTTGCACACTAGCCAGGACAACCTCACATTTTAAGCCACACAGAACCCAAAGTGAGCTTGTAATCAGGGCACTCACATTTAACTTAAAGGTAATCTATCCTTTCACATCTCAGTTGATGGGAAAAAAAAAGACTTTATCTTACAGTCCTTATTTCCATGGACATGACCTCTTTCCTCTGACAAATGCAAGGAGATTGAATATGAGCCGGCAGTGTGCCCAGGTGGCCAAGAAGGCCAACAGCATCCTGGTCTGTATCAGAAACAGTGTGGCCAGCAGGAGTAGGGAAGAGATTGTGCCCCTGTACTCAGCACAGGTGAGGCTGCACCTTGAATCCTGTGTTCAGTTTTGCGCTCCTCACTATAAGAAGGTCATTGAGATGCTGGAGCGTGTCCAGAGAAGGGCAATGAAGCTGTTGAGGGGTCTGGAGCACAAGTCTTATGAGGAGCGGCTGAGGGAACTGGGGTTGTTCAGTCTGGAGAAGAGGAGGCTGAGGGGAGACCTTATCGCTCTCTACAACTACCTGAAAGAGGGTTGTGGTGAGGTGGGTGTTGGTCTCTTCTCCCAAGTAACTAGTGATAGGACAAGAGGAAATGGCCTCAAGTTGTGCCAGGGGAGGTTTTGATTGGATATTAGGAAAAATGTCTTCATCGAGAGAGTGGTCAAGCATTGGAACAGGCTGCCCAGGGAGGTGGTGGAGTCACCATCACTGGAAGTGTTCAAAAAACCTGTGGACGTGGTGCTTTGGGACGTGGTTTGGGGACATGGTGGTGTTGGGTTAATGGTTGGACTTGATGAGCTCAAAGGTCCTTTCCAACCTTAATGATTCTGTGATTCTGTGATTCCGTGAGATGCAGGAAAATTCTTATTACAGTTTTACTTACACTAGGTTTCCACATATACATACATCTGTCCTGATTTCAGAAGCACTCCTCACTTGTTCATGTCCATATATGACACTACCTACTCACACAGGCTACTTTAGACTTTAATGTAAGGTAAGATTCAGAGTGCCTAAGACACCTGGATACCTAAGATACTCAGAATATCCCTCCTAGTATATCCCCTGTTAGGACTTTCCCTGCCAGGGCTCCAGAATACCTTGCTCCCAAACTTTCTCATAGGGTATTTAGCTATAAGCCAAGACAACCCATTAAACCATCTTGTGAACCTCTAAAATGTTCAATATGTATTGCAACATGGAGATATCTGGCTGACAAAAAAACATTAGGCAGGGCTTTCAAGCTCCAGAGGATACACAAAGTCCATTATTAGATTATTTCTATCATTAGACCAACATCTGGCGCTCAGCTTCTCTCATGATAGTGCTGTGGTTGGGGTACTACCTCAACTTGCATTTTCATAAGCTACACTGTTCAGTGATTTATATCAGTCTGCTTTTAATCACATTGTGCCAAAATTAACCAACTGTAATTGCCACCCAGGGCAGGCCGTCTTCTGGAAAGGACATAAATGAGATTAGCTATCAAGGCAGGATGCAGCTGTGTGGCTATGAAGTGGAAGAGAGGTCTGTGCACTAGCTCGGCCTCTCCCCCATTATGTAAGTGAAAGAGCATGGCACTAATGGGGAGAAGGGGAAGCTGAAGTATCTGTGACTTCATCCTTTCCCCCCTCCTCCCATCAATTTTCATTCTGTATATTTTTCAGCTGCAGAGGAATGAAAACAGCTTTATTTTTGTTTAATTTCTCAAGCACTCTATTTACAAGATCAATTAAAAAATGTAATTTCAAATCTCTAACAAAGTACTTCCCCTTTCTTCCCCCCATAATTTCAGTTTGTCAGCAAAAATACACCCATAAACCCATCATGTTCACATATGTGTGTACAGCATCCAAACCACACTGTGCTCTGCAACGTGGTGAGAGCTTTTGCATAGCTGGAGGGAGCAGAGGAATGGGATCTGAAAGGTGGGAAACCTCCCCAGCATACCATTTCCCTTTTTGTGCTTCAGATCCAACACTGACTGAAGTCAGAGAGCAAATTTCTAGCAGCTTCAGTAGGCTTTGGAACAGGCTCTAATGATGGAGCTAGCAGAAGATATTTAGTTACAACATCAGCTTCCTAATAGTTGCCAATATTTTTTTAACTAGGAAATATTAGCAAATGCGATAACACAGTGAAATGTGGCGACAATAGGAATACTGTTCATATCTTGTTCATTCAAGTTATGACACAAAGTAGAAAATACTATTAAAACCATGTGGTGATCTCTAAAGTATCTGGCTTTGTTTAAAGCTACCCTTGTTTTGCAAGATCAAAGGTAAGACAAAGTCTTTACAAATCATTTTGTTAATCAGACAATGGTGATACAAAGATCACTGTAAACATAAAGGAGAGAGGAAGCCTGGCTTTCGTTCTGCTGCTGCAGAAGTGGCGGAGAAGGGGATTGGGACAGGGAAAAGGGCAGAAGAAGAGCCTTCCTCCCCACTTCAGCGCTGTCTCTGCATAAACCAGCCATAGGAGTGGACTCTCGGAGGTCTTCCCCAGAGGGAAAGAATGAGGTTATCACACAGTTAGTTGGCTTCAGAGCTAAAAAGAAAACTGCCACGTGAGCCCAGCCTTGAAATACAACCAACGTAGCCAGTAATCAGTAACAGCTTTCTCCTTCAGTGGAAGATGCAAGAAACCCACAGCACGTTCTCAGTAATAGTTTTGATGCATGCCTTGCTATCATGCTGTTCAAAGAGAAACTTAGGGCCCAAAACTGTTAAAGCTATACTCTGTACCCTACAGAGCTAGATCCTATAATCCCATTGATATATCTTCCTTTTTCTTATGGTCAAAGGTCTGCCAGATAAAGACTGATTTATTGTTTGTACTTCTATAATTACCTCATGGAATTTAAGCCCTTAGATCTAGCAAACACCTCCTCTTGTAACGTCACACCTATTCTTTCCTCTTTCTCTTTTTCTCTCTGCTCACATCTTTACTTCTTGTATCTCCATCCTTTGATGTTCAATCCACTGTCATAATTAACATGTGCCAACTGGTCCCGCTTCACTATTCCACCTCCATGAGCAGGAAGGCAGGGAAATGTCACCCCCTCACCGCGCTCCCCCCACTTGTGCCTTTTCTCCTCGGCGTGTAGAAGAGGAGTGAGTGGCGACCAGCCTGGAGTTCTGCTTGTACATGTCCCTTGATGAATGGGAGTAATCAGCAGAGGCCAAATGGAATAAAGAGCCCCAAACAAACCCATTGTAGCTTGGCAGAGCATCTGATGTCAGACCAGTCAGACCACCAGCAGAAAAGGTGTGTCTACAACCTACAAAATTCCCGGAGGCATTAATAGCTCTTCAGGATACAACAATAGCAATAGAGATTTTTGAAATTGATTCTAATAATATGTCTGCTGTTTCGGAAGTATCCTTCATATTCATTATCTAAGGCAGCTTTAGGTGTTATTTTACTAAGACCAACAAATGAAACTTTGAAAGAGTTTCCTCTTTTAGGTGGGCGGGTAGACTCAATGCAGTGACATTTGGCAGATAAATGTGTAAGCAGAAGCTCTCCTCAAGCAGAAGTGAAAACTAATCTCCAGAACAAAGAGCAAATTTCACTTAGACCTAAACCAGCTATGAGCAATCTGCAGATAAGTATGACCTAATACTTGCCAAAAATGTGATTACTAATTTTGTAGGCATGATGCTGGACCTGGTTTAGAAAAGTATTCTATAAACTAGGACATCATACCCATATGCAGGAAAAGGTCCGTCACCGAAGCTCTCAGCACATTCATGCACTATTGTTAATGGGCATAGAGGGTGAATTTTCAAGGACACCTAGCACTAGCTTAGCTCTGGCTATTTGGTCAGCAACTCCTGCTGACTGACTTCTGCTGGAGTAGAAATAGGCCAATGCCAATCAATTCTTAGAAGACTTCACACATGCTCAAAGAGTCATTCTGGCTTTACCCAGAGAAAACTGTCAATGGGACAAATCCTGCAACATGGAAGCTGAGGTGTGCAAAGCACAGCAATACCATGCAAGAATGGGCTGTCGTGTATAAAATAAGAGGTAGATATTTGAGCCTGAAGCAATTGGGGTGTCCTTATAACTAGGCAGTTTGGCTCAAGAGATACCCATCCTCAGGTCCCAGCCACACCGCTGAGTTGTTTCAGACTAACAAGTCACTGAATCATATCCGAGTCTTCATTTCAAGCCACAGCAAATAAGAGGTGTTTTGGCTTCACTTAGTCCCTATTAAAGGTGACGCACACAAAGACAATTACTGACCCTTTTCTGAGATGTCTTCTCTTAATCTAGTCCATAGTGAAAGATGGCACACACACAATTACTGAAGATTTTCTGACCCAGAAAGCCTCTTAAGCAGTGGACATATATTTGACAAATATTTTATATGATCCCATCAAAATACCTTTTAAAACAGGTCTTAATTCCAAGTCCACGCGTTGGAGTCCTTACAGCACATGAAAAGCACATTTTATCACATGGCAATCAGGACTTTTCTCAGACAGTATTGCATTTTGACACAACTTCATGCATATATCTGCAGGGGAAATCACGTCACAATTTAGTCCATTTCTTTCAGTAATATTATCTTTCATAGGTAGCTAACTCATATTGTGAACCTTGTCCCAACACTTTGCTAATATTTTTCATTTAGAGTGTTTAAAATATTTATATGAAGTTCTCATCTTTGTTATAGACTCAGATATCAGTTCAGAAGCCTCCTTTTGCATAGGAAAATTCTACTCATTGTGACATACTGGAAATCTACCACAGGGTTTATCTGAGAGGCTTGAGAATTGGTACAAATCAGTAGAGAGCAGCTGGATGTAAATCAACTACAAGCCCTCTGAGTTCTGGCACAGCTCTTTGGTTAGACTAATTTTGTCAGCTGAGAATTGCTCCTAGATCAAAAATCCAGGCTTTGGAGCCAGCACAGCAAAAATATCACTAGCAGAGAGATAACATCTAAATCAATGATGAGTGCCCAGCATACATGACCACCTTATAGTTAAAATATGAAAGAAGGGCTTTTACTAGTTTTACAATCATGACTAATATTTTCAAGTAATGCCAAATGTTTTACAGATGTCGATAGGAACAACTGCTGACTACAGCGTGCTCCAACCCAGAACTGAACCAAACACTTTGGAGAAATCCAGATCAGAACTTTGCAGGCAGCCTTCCTGTAAACCTAATCACAAACAGCAAACACTGTAAATAATACCAAGTCAATCCAAAATCCAACATCCAATTCAAGGTTTTGTGGAATTTGCTAACTTTGCTGACGGCTTCTTGTGAAGGGCTGAACCGATGTTCTGCATCTTAAAGCAACACAACCCAGTGAAAGTCCTGTCCTGGAGCTGCGTACAGAAGACGGAATCTTGTTAAAGTGTGGGCAGGGTATTGCTGTGGTGTAATCGATGTTATGTGCTGTATTAAATTATTTTGCACATCAAAGATCTACTCTGCAGAAAAGAAGACATATCGCGTTCCAGTGTCTGATGAAGACAACGATTTAAATACAAGAATAAATACTGATCACTGGTGAGTTTAAAACTCACCATGTCTTCTTGAGCTAAACCAAGGGGCTAACTGGTACTGCTTCAAGAAAGGACATTTGCCAGCTGAGAACAGTAAATGTGAGACTCATGGAAGACCAATATGACAGAAGGCAGACTGTCACTCAGTCAGCCTCTATAAACAAGACAGAAGCAGGAGATATTGTCAAGTGTTCTGAGCAGTCTTACTCTGACCGTCCTGTCCAGGATGTATGTCACCAGTTCCACTTGGGACAAGACTCCAGAGACAGGCAGAGTTTATCGCAAGGAAATTATTTTAAATACAAAGACCAAACTTTCCATTTTTCCTTCTTCAAAACTGACCTCTTAAAGTTCATTGTAACTTTGTGTCATATGCATAAATTTTTAAGCAATCTGTTGAGGTAATACGTTTCTGATTATGGAACTAACTTGGGAAGTGTGCAAGAGAAGTGTAATAAAATATAAAAAATAATCCATCTTCCATGTTGCACTCTTCTATGCCATTTAGATGTCTGCTTTTACACATCTGTAGTTCAATTCTGCATTTCAGCTTATATAAATGACTGGAAATATTTTGCTTTAGGATGGAAGAATTGTAGTGCACAGTAGAAGGTCTTGCTTAAAATGGCACACAGATACCTCTGATTCTTGGTCCAGATTTTGGGATGTGGAAGACTTCTTCAGAACCACTGTTTTAAACTGTCAGTAATATATCATACAATATGGTTTCTAAGCATCTTGACTTTGCCACTAATAGCATTTATGACAATATTCATGTAAGCCAGCCCCAATATCAGATGCATTCATGTTTTCCATTACACAAGGGTAATATCAATTGGAAAAGCCTAGGTAAATGTCTTGCTAGTAAGTCAAACTGTGACAATTACCAATTTTCCAGACGGGTTCAGGAACGACCAAGAACATAGCAGGATTCAAAAAGGTTTAGAAAGGTATAAGGATAATAACACAACTACAGCAGATCAGAAATAAAAACAGATACAGGAGGAGTCGTGTATAAACTCGTCAACTGTTTTGGCCCTCTTAGGCTCAGTGGCTCACTGGTGCTCCAAGCCTCACTGGGTGGCTCAGGCCATGCAGGACACACTACAGGGCTTTTTGGTCTGGGAAGAACCTCCTGTCTGGAACGATTTTTCTATAACCGTCCATTATGCGTGTTTCTTGGGCTTACGACATCTTGTCACCCCCAAAAACAAGGTAGTGGAGGTAGCACCACACCCGGTCATGGACAAAAATCGGCAGCGCTGAAGGCAACAGCCTGTAACAAGAAGCAACAAATCACCTATTTGCTTGTGCATGGGCAGGAGGAGATCGGCTGTCAGCTTGCCCAGCTAAGCGCCCTTCTGGGGAAAGGACAAGGTTTGGAGGACAGGAGGGACTGGGCAGGGCCGGGGGAACCAGCCTTTTCAGGCTCGCTCTGTGCAAAGTGATCAGGCATTGCAGAAACCATCTCGTTCAAAACAGAATTTCCCTCTGGGACTGGTGAAATTCTGCTTTGCCAACAAGGCTGCGAAGCTGCAAACCGGCTCTGCTGGGACAAGACAAAATCACAGATTTGGCCCTAAATTTGTGTGCTGCGTGAATCTAAGCAAACTGAAGGTGGCATCTGCACTTGTTAACCTGAGGGAGGGCTTTCTTTTCTCAGAGAAGCCGTGGATTCATTTATGTGATGTTTAAATACAACTACAATAAAAAAAAATATTACAGTCAACTTCAATGAAGGGAGATCCCCTTTTCCCAGTTCTCTTACAGTTCTGGGATGAGAAATCCAAGACTCCTTGCAGAAAAGGAATGTTTCGTTGTTGCTGTTGATTTTTATGGGAACTCTGAGTCATTCTGTGAAATTCTGCTGCTGGATAAAAGCAGTTTAAAAGTCTGAAATGTGAAGTCCTAAATTGCAATGGCTCAGAGTTTACTTTTTATGTTATTTTTTGCTCTAAACTCCTATTTATGGCAATGAAAAGCAGCCGGATAAATGGGTATTTTATCCCATATACACATAATTAATATTTACGTACATTAAACAGAATAAGGGGAGCTAATATGGCATGGGAGAGAATATGAAATTACATAGCAATTTGGAACTCTATAACATTGTATCTTATTATGCTCTAAAGAATATGTGGGGTTTGTTGATCCTGCTGAAGACGACAGGTTTTATTTATCTTAGCAACAGCACAGTACATCCTGGTAGCATCTGCTAGGTCATCTTGTTCACTTCGTGCTACTCCATTAACGTGGCCTCATCCTGTTTGGGGAGACACAGGAGACAGGAAGAGGCATTTAAGACTCTGTGCCCTTATTCTCATTTTTGAAGGTTGCTAGCTGTGAGAGAAGCACCTGTCTTCTAGAAAGGGGAACGAGAATAGCTCTTCATGTGCACACACTTGAGCGCATACCCACACGTTTAATTTATCAAATGCACATCCTACTGCCATCCCCTCAGCTGAACATTACAGGCAAACTCAAACCATTCTGCTGGATAACAGAACCACTATGCTGCCAGTGATCTAGGCAGTGTGTATGGGTACGTATATACGTGTATACGTGTGTCTCTCTCTCTCTATGTATCACTGAGAAGATAACCTGGAATGCAGGACTCTGCCATACAAGATGAGCTATAAGGAGGCTGCTCTGTGGACTCGCAAAGTAGTGGGGTACTTTGCAGACATATAAACAACTTTGATTTTTGTGGCAAGGGAGCAAGAGAACGGTAAGAATGGTTTCCATAGTGTGGAAATCCATTCTTCTATTTGCTCTGGGCACTTCTTGGTGAACCTGTCTGTTCATTTCAAGGATATTTTGGTGGCTGCTGAGACTGAAAAGATAGTGAGATAGATGAGGTTCCAGCAGAAATAGGGGCAGGGCTGCATTTACATAATTTTCTTTCCTTCTGAATATATTTATTTCTAAATAAGATACAAAAAGTCTCACTGGGATTATCATGCAGCCATTTCCATAGTATTACACACAACACATGCACTGTCTTTCCAAACAAACAATAAGATGCAATATTGTAACTTTAAAGTTATCCTTGATATTTTATTCCTTAGTCAAAATTTTAAACATCTGTTTTACCCCGCTGTTCAATCTCACTGTGGCTTTACACAGATACAATAATCTCCAAGTATCATTTGATAAGCATACAAAAGAAACAGGCCTGAGAGCCTCAGGGATATTAACTTATTGTAAAGCCTCGAATTACTCTATTGCCACAAGCAATGTCAGCAGACGGTAGTCCATGTGAAGTTGTTCTGTCTTGGACTCGGAAAGCATAGTCCTCTCCCTTGGGCTCCTTGGTGTTATCTCCAAGGGATATTCACCTGTGCTGCTCTTCCCCCCCGCTTTTGTTCAGTGCTCTGCCCCCACCCACATTTGTCCTTCTTTTAATCTCCTTCAGGCAAAAGGCTGGTTAAGGGAGCGTGATCGATACTGTCCCTGAGGTCATTACCATTGCTCACGAGCGACTGCCTATAACTGCATTTGCAACCTCATGGTGTATGTATCTTCCTTCTGCAAGCGCTTTTGGCCTCTTTCGCCTCAAACCCTGTGTAGTAACAACTGCAGTTTTCACCCAACAGTCCTGTGCTGGTCAAGAAATTTTACAAACCGGTAACTGACTGCAGCTTTTCCCTAAATACAACTGCCTCTGATGTGGAAGGCAAAAACCTTTAAAAGGACCAGAAGAGAGCCTGCTGCAGGCAGCAAGTCCTTGCAGCAAGCAGAGAAAGTACGGCAGTTTTAGGTAAGTGGGTTATAATTAGCCATGTTGGAATTTGACCAGGATATCAGGGTTAACACCCCTGCTCCTGTGAGAAGTGCCTTGGGAGTTCCTCAGCAGCAGGCAGCCAGGACCTCTTGTTTTCATCACATTCCAGGCACTACATGACAGCTACCCAAATACGCTTTGCCTTACTGAAACAGAAATGCACACATCATATCTACAGTTTGGAACCGAGGTATGGACCTAATCCCAGAATGGATGAATTCAGATTTGTGAAATATTCAGAATGAAAAAGGACTTCTGCATTCTGGTTCCGGACCTTCGTCGTTGCGAAACAGTAACGACAAAATCAGCCACTGAAAAATCTGAGCCCGTAGGTTTCCTGAACAGCTCGATCTGCTTGCAGTTGGCTGACAAGCCTAGAGGTGGGCATTTCTTGTGTATGGCTTTTATGCATCACCTGCACAGCCCCGTTTGGCAAGAGCTCTGGTCACGGGCGTTGCGCAGCGGAGAGCTGCGCGGGCAGGAGTCCCAGCTCTTGCAACAGCCAAGAAGACTCGCCCAGCTGCTTCCCCTGCACATGTCTTCCAGCTACTTGTATTTTTATCTTACATGAGCTGCTCTCGCTCCTCCGCTATCAGCTGGTTGCCTTCCTGAGGTCTTTTCTAGCCCCAGGTTTTTATTACTTTCCTGTGAGTCATGCATACCGCAGGTCGATGCAGCTCTGCCCTACCCGGGAAGACTGCAGGGCCAAACAGCTGCGGGTGGTGGGAGGAATGAAGCTTCTTCAATTCCTCCAGTAAATCTCTGCTTGCTACCAGCAACTACCAGAGGGTCATGGAAAAGTGGCTGAGAATTTTGCACCGATTAGTGTTTGATGTTGTTTTGCATCTGTAACCAAAAATAATTTGAATTGCATGGACTAAGTTCAAATTAGTACATTTTTCGCCAGAAATTTCCAAACAATTCAATTATTCCTCCACCGACAAGAGATTGTGAGCATGGGTAGGGTTTACACTTCCCTATTTTACACGTTTCCATATGTTGAGCGCGGAAGAGAAATGTATCATTTCTCTCCCAAATATCTTTCCCCCTGTGTAATGTGAATGTATTACATGTAATCACATCCCAGGGCGATATGATTAGACAAATTACTGCACTTTAAAAAGAGACATTAAAAATTACCTCCTCATGTTTATTAGCTCACTTTTTCTCAGTCAGATACATTTGGCTTACAAGAAAAACGATGCTTTCCATTCTAACTTCAGGCTTCCCAAATTCAAACAGAACTACGGGTCAATAGCTGAATGAGAACAAGATTGACAGAATGATTCAGATGCGTTTTGACACCTCAGCATCTTCAATTTATTGCTTACATCAGGCATGGGTTATGCCTGACAGTGGAAGGCTGGGAACAAGCACACGGTGCAGAGGACGATGTGTATGCAGGAATTCAGATAGCCTTCTGGTAGCTCGGCTCCGTTCCACGTGCAATGAAAAAGGAGCGTAACTTTTTTTACCACTGAAGTTAAAGGAGGAAAGTAAGACAAAAGTCAGCCAATGTAATGAGTCAGAAATGCTTTATATTCGCTTTGCATAGCAGAGTGAATGTGAAACTTTTTTTTGTTGTTTTATGCCAAAAAGTGTTTTGGAGACTAACCGTAGGCGGTATCTGCCAGGGCAATTGGTTTTGCTACACGGTTATTAAAAACCAATACTGCCACAACTACCTGGCTAGAAAGGGCCATGCAGAAGATGTCATCTTCTCTCTGGGGGCTTTGGGCATCAGCAGAAGTCAGGGACCCCACACGAGCTTCTGTGTCACTGCAAACCTGCCGTGTTCCCCTCCAGCTGGAAGGAGCCCAGGAGCAAAACTGCAGCTTCACGGGTCTGCCCGGGCCCTGCGGGAGGACGTGCGTTCGGCGGAAAAAGGAAATTTTCTCACTTTCAGCTCCACGGCACTTTCTACAAACTGTTTATAGAGCTCAGCGGGTACATTTTGGCCTTAAAAATCACCATTGACCACAAAGATGAAGAGCAAAAAAAAGAGAGCTATAAAATTGTACATCCAAGACACGACTCATAACAACTTGCAAAAGCAGCTGGGTTCCTTTTGGAGACAGCACCTGACACGCCTGAGCTGGCCCCCCATTTCTGGGCACAGAGGGGTACGTGGGGCTGCTGCAGCAGTGCAGCCACAGCCCTGAGCCCCCAGGGCTGGGGGTCCTTTATGAAACCGGCAGAAAGGGGACCTCTTACTCCATCCTCTACCTGTGGGGCACCAGGAGCTGGGCCAGCGACCACAGGGAGAGATGCTTGCACTGGAGTTAGAGAAAGAATAATTAAGAAGAATTAATATTAAAACAAATGGGAACAAATGAGTGGCTGAAATACAGCAGCGCCTAGTGAGGTGGAGGAGGTGATGGCTAGTCCCACACTGCTGGCTCAGCGCGGCTTTATGTCACGGACAGGCTTTTGTGTCTCTTCGGGCTCAGTGGCTTTGAACAAGGGTCACAAGTGCAGGGACTCTTGCTGCCAGGCTTTGCCTGTGGCTGAAGGTGCATGTCCAGGCTGGGTGAAGGCATCTGGTGGGTTCAGAGCAGCGCAGCAGTGATGTGTGGGAATGATGACCACCACTCACCTGGGGCTCTTCTGGAGCCCAGCAAACATACAGCCTGGCCACCATCACTGCTGTTGGTGGGGTGTCACAACTACACCTCCTTGCACTGGCAAATTCATCTGTCTCATGGGCAACCAGGGGATGGCAAAGCTCTCCAGCCTGGCTGGAAACAGCTGGGTGGCAACCCTCAAAGTAGAGACCATATAAAGTCATGGCATAGGGACCGTGTTTTCTCTTCTGTTTGCATAGCAACCAGCACATTGCTGGCACTCAAGAAATATTAGCTAACACGGACTGGTTTGTGTCTCCCATCAGGGCTCTTTGCGTATGCTTTCACTCTCCTACTTCTTAAGGCCAATTGACAGAAAACTGTAAGTAGGAGGGCCTGGACTGGGCACTGGGCAAGAGGAGTGCCACAACACTGGTCCATGGTCTCCAACATAGCCTGAGACAACTTGCTCAGCATAACTCCATATCAACTTCCACTTGTGCAAAGTAGGGATAATACGAACTTTCCCCTTCCCGGGGGAATCATCAGTCTGTTTGCACTGTGCTAGGAAAATCTAAAAATTCTTCCTGAGCATAATGTCATTTCTTCCCTGGAAATCCCTAGAACGATACATTTGAAAACGACAGCACATTAGCAAAAAAGTACTGACTTGGTCTACGCATCCCTAGATGTGCTGTAACAGGAGGCTTCACCGTTGACAATACTGTCACAGCCCAGGAAACTGGCACAGCAAGGACAAATGGGTAAAATATACAGGGTGGAGGTTTTTTGGGGTTCTTGGATAAAGAGGAGTACCTCTCCACTCTATTCAAGACTTCTTTTCTCTCCATGAGGAATATTGTGATGTGGTATTTCGCTCCCCCATTTTTCTATGTAAAACATTTGTCAAAAATTCAAATAACTAATTTGAAATAGGTCATAGACAACCCGTGTAAGTAAATGAACTGTATTTTAACAAAGCGTAATCCCATCTACTCACAGATGGTATTCTGAATTTTGGAAAGCTAGTTCTGCTTTAAGGCTTAGCACTTGGGATTAAAGACAGTACTTTATAACTTAAAAGATTTAAGAATTATACTGTAGGCAGTCATGCTATAATAAGCTTTAGATCAACAGTTCATATAGCATCATGGGATTCTCAGCCGCCCAAGAGAAAAGAGTCCTAATATACTGTAACCTACAACTTTCCCCTTGAAATGTCTTAGTTCTATGAAGCAATAAACCAGTCTGGACTAAGTTACTGAAGGTCTTTGAAGTACTGGAAGACCCATAAATAAGGTGAGTACTTTGGAAGGGAGGGCTCATTTTGTGGTGTACATATACAACTATTTCATAGTCAAGTTGATTTGTAGCTGCCTGTAAGTCAGTTTCCTGGGAGCAATAAATCTTAATTCAAGCAAAACTAAAATGTCACCAGTATTTATTTCATGCATTTTTTACCCCATCAGGAAAAAAAAAGTCGGCATTCATGTAAACTGTTCTGTGCCCAACTTGTAGCTCTGTGCTAAAAATACAGTCCATAGTATGAAATTTTTACAAATCTAAATTGTAAACATTGGGTAACAGATGTACCATTGCATGGCCAAAAGAGAGTGGTAACTGTCACTGGAGAAATAAAACTGAGTTATTGTTTCCAGTTTCAAAAGAACAGCAACAAGTCTAAAAAACTATATGTGATCTTTGTCCTTTTTTCCCCTCAGACACCTGCACTCATCTAATGTTTCACTGAGCCCTGAAAAATAAATGCATAGCTTCAGTCTCCTAATCCATGTGGCTCCAGAGACCACTGTTACATGAGAACTTAAACTGATGATGCTGAGCGTCCTAGGGGCAGCTTAATCTTTTTTAATTCAAATCAACTGAGTCCCATGTGGCGCTGGGATGATACTCTATATGCTGCAATCAGACTGACCTAGACTTCTTGTGCTCTAAATGATTAATGAAACTGCCTCCTAGTTTGTTTCTATGGTGATCTGAAACTTGACACGATGTAGGAATCTGCCATTCACGCTGAATGAATCGAGGAGGAGGTAGCCCAGGAACAAAACTCCATCAGTTGTACAGAGAAGGCTGAATTTTAAGTCATGAGTCTCCTTGTACTTGGGTTGTTGACTCTTAAAAATAAGAGTGAGATAAAAAATCCTAGTTAATATAGCTTTAATTGGATTGTTTACTAGTCAATCGTTTCAATATTAGCAAATGAATTACTCTGAAAACAGCTTTCAATGTTTTTTTTCGATGGGCAAACGTGGGATAATGCCAGAGCAGCAGTTACAGGGGGTTTGCAGCTCCCTATAAAGAAGCCAGTTCAGCTGTGAAAGCTCTGCAATGCCTTTAAATACTGTAAATAATGCTCTAAGAAAAAACCAAAAACCAACAAACCCTAGGAAAAATTATTGAGTCCATGAAGACGACTTCAGGATTATTGTATCTTTGCATTTTGATACAGCCATTTCATATAAGGAGCGATTTAATTCACTACACTGTTTTGAGGCTTTCAGAGACAGTAAATACATTTTACAATAAATCCCTCCTTACTAAGGGAGCACCTTACCAAACTTTTAAATATTTTAGATAGTCCCTGAACCACTGATGAGTATCTGCAGTCATGCTTAGGTCTATCTATAGTGCTAAGTTAAAAAACACTTGAGAGAGCATCAGTGAATTAGTTTATCATCTACTTCACCAGCCACAGCACCATGAAGCCCAGCTAAAACCAGCTGCCTGAATTTTTACTCAGTGTCTAGACCCAGTGCTGCAGCCCACACTGGATGCCAAGAGACTATTGCTAAACTGGAGGCAGTGCTGGCTTTAGCTCGTTACTCAAGTTGACTTGCTTGTGCTACCGCTGTGGCTAGGCTGCCTTTAGAGCAAGCCTCGTCTTTCCTCCTTCCTGTTCCCAGGCAAACATATTTGAGTCCTTGTTGGGTCAAGCCTCAACGACCATCTAAAGATGTGTAAAAGCAAGTACACACGAGGGTTTTCTGAAGATGGTGAGAGCAGCAGAGCCCTACAAGGTCTAGGATAATTTGCCAGTGCTCTTTCTGCCTCCATCACTTAACATTGCCTTTACTGCCTCCCTTCCAAACTCCTGACCGCTGAGCACACCGCTAGTTTTTGTCCTTTCACCAAAGCCTGTCTCTCCACCAGCACAGGGAGAGATGCTGCTCCTCTTTTCCTTTCCACGTCTGTTTAAAGGGAATACTGTTGTGCTGCGTATTTGCCTCTGGTGAGGTTATACCCGTACTGATCTCACGGCATCTCTCAACAGCCTTTCAGGAGGGCACAGCACACCCGAATCATCTCATCACTTCATCTGGAATCAATCACTGTAGGTCCACTGATGTCAAGAAAACTATGCTCATTTACATCAGCACGTGACCTGGTCCTATCTCTCTGTGATCTTTAGATCAACAGTGCTCCCATTGGGATTACTGGCCTCAGAGGAGTCTAAACCCGCTTTCTAACGTATTTAACCAGTCTGCCATTTTTCTTTCCTATCAAAAAACACATTGTGACTACTGACCCAAATTCGTAACAACTCAAAATCTTTTGATATGGATCTGGGGCATTTTTCTTGATATTGCACCCTGCATTCAGGGAGTTTAAGAATCCTGATTTAGCGGATGTTGTAATTGATATTATACTTCTCAGTAAATCTACAAGTTAACTTTGTAGATGTAAAATACTTCATGTCCAGGATTTTGAAAGGAACCTGAAGTACTCAGTATTTTGAAATGTGACTAGATAGACATTGACACACATATTTCTTCAACTCTCCTTGAAAATCCTAGTTTATGTTATTGCCAAATGAAGGTATTATGGCACAACAGTTTGTATTTTTCCAAAGCCTTACTTCCTGGGATCACATCATACTGTAAATACTTCAACTTTCATTTTTAGAAGAAAAGGCAGAGAAAAACAGAAATACTTTAGGATTTTCTAAACAACAAAATATAATATGCTGCACACAAATTCCATTTTTAAGATAACCCCTTATTTGAGGGAAAAGTTTGAACTAGTTTTGAATATATTTGATTAGCAAGACCAACTCCGTAAGTACATGTCTCACTGAGGTTCTCAGAAGGATTATTGGAAAAATAAATAATCTGCCTTGAAAAAAAAGGATTTGTTTATTTTTGCATAAGAAGCAGGGAGAAAAGGAGTTCAATCAGAATAAAAATGTCTTGCTGGCTGTACAGCTCTCCTCAGAGGTGTATGAGACCACGTTCCTGTGATGCTTGTTTGGGAGAAGGCTCACTTTCTGGGTTTCCACATCCTAGGTCTGTAGGTTCAGTTGATTTTGTTGGAGCTGCTTCACTATCATAGAAATAATTAAGTATTTATCAGACCAGTGGGAGAGGGACAATCACAGCCTTCTATTCAGGGCGCTCACCTGGGGTGCAGGAGATGCAAGTTCAACTCATTACTTCAAACTATATGGGCCAAACTCCTGCAAATCTTGTCCGTGTCCGCTGAACAGCCCTTTTAAGGTGAGAGTACAGTGACCGGAGTGACCACAGCCCCTGTCTCTTTTACGGATAAAACCACCCAGGAAGGAGGTGAGAAGCTGGGCAACACGGAGACCAATTATTTCGGCTCATCTCATTTTTGGAGGCGAGCCTACATGACAGAACTTGGCGTCCCTCTACGACCACCACTTCCAGGGAACCAGCATCCTTCCTGGGAGGGTGAACAAACATGATCCTAATCTCTGTGTGTGTGTGTGTCCTTTTCAAGTGAGGAAGTTAAACCTGAGCCTTTAGGGAGAAAATGAAAAACACGTTTGTACAGATGAGAAGCAGAGCGGCCTCGTCAAGGATCCTGCCGGGCCAACCAAGTCGATTTAGTGCCACCTGTCAGAAGCCACGCCGACATGAATTTTCATTCTCTGAACTCAAACCCCAAGCTTGTTTTGTGCATAGATCAATGTATCATCCGTGGGACTATTATTCTTACATGTGGCACGTTCTCGGGAAACAAAAGCTTTGCAGCCTCTCAGGCAGGAGGACGCTCTCTCTCCGCGTGAATGCTTCGCAACAGAGTGAGAGCCATGCGCTCTCTGCTACCATGTAAAGACTTTTCTAGGAGGCTTCTGTGCCGGTGGTTGAAGGAAACGGTGTTCTGCCACCCACATTATGAACAGAAAAATACCTGTTTGCCGTTCAGGGAGACAGTGGGAGAATGCAGGCATGAAGAACGAGGTCCAAACAGAGCTACGGAGACAATGCCAATGGCCCCGTGAACCTTCATGAGAGAGATCTCTCTTGAGATTTCTCTCAAATGTCCAATATTACCACAGTCCCTGCATTCACTTTTTTTGCGCTGGGACAGCTCGTGGCCTCGATTAGGGCTCTGGGACACTACTGGAGAGACAACAGAAATTAATATTTTAAAATTATTATTGTTACAATGGCTCTAGTAATATTTGTCTCGGGGCGAGGACAGTTTCTGTTAAGCTAGAGTTTCTTCCTACATCTTCCAGAGACTATGTATGCGAAAGGGAAGGGCGAATCTTCATTTTTGGAAGAGAGACATGACAAGTGATGAGGTCATGGTTGACCTCTCCTGACCCTGGAGACACCAGTCTGAAATCACTCACAATTAGTATGTGCTTAAAATCCTGTAAATCTTCTGAGAAACCAGTAATCGCATACGAGCACAGAAGCCGGCAGCCTGGGTAGGAAGACACAGCGCATACCTCTTTTTTGTACAGTGCTGGGCACCTCGACTGCAGCTCCTGCCTGCTCCCGTTGGCAGCTGAGGGATAGCCTGTGCTAGCACGTGGACTTACGGAGCAGCGTGTGCATTTACAGTGACTAATTATTTGAATATGAATCAACAATGCAACACTGTGGCAAAACAAGGCAAGTGTTCTGCACTGAGTCACATTAATAAGAATGTCACGCGTAAAAGAAATGAGGTAATTATTCTGCTCTACTTCACTTGATAAGCCTCAGTTGGAGCACTGCGTGCTGGTGTGAGCACCACATTAAAAAAAGAAATACAGGCTAATTGGAGAACTCAGAAGGGAACAACAAAAAGCAGAAATTATCTGGAAAATAACCCTTATGTGTATGATTGTTCATAAACACATGAAGTGTTATTAAGAAAGGAGCAATTATTCTTATTATCTTAATTCTATACTAATATACTGACTGAGCGTGGAAGAAATTGAAGCGGGCAATGCCAGGGACAACACAGGTTACGGGCTGAAGTGCCATACAGAAACAATACCTTCAGAGCAAGAGGCCAAAGAAACACGTGGCATCGGCAGCTGTGGAAATGGCCCAGACTAGCCTGGAGTGTAAAACTGGATGGGAGACAACTGATTTCATTCCCCAAATGTTTCTGAGGTTTCCAAATTTAGCTTCATGTCAAATCAGAAAATGTCTACATTTTTTTGTAAAGGTAAATGCTGAGAAAACAGCACATTAACTAAAAGTTTTAATTTTGACAAAATGTATTTAAAATGTAATTATTTTCTATTGCATGCTATAATTAAAGTATCTTAAATGAAAAATAATTTGGAATGGAAAAAATCAAAGCACTTTATCCTAAAAGCGACAAAATGGAATATATCGACAATATCCTCAATTGCGAAAAGACGACTTAAAAAGACATCAAAAGACATCAGCAAGATAGTGTAAAATAATTCAAACTTTCAGGACAATTTTATTTTTAAATTAAGTGTATGATTTATTTTATTTTACTTTATTTTACTTTATTTTACTTTATTTTACTTTATTTTACTTTATTTTATTTTATTTTATTTTATTTTATTTTATTTTATTTTATTTTATTTTATTTTATTTTATTTTATTTTATTTTATTTATTTTTTAAGCCAATTTTGTGAGTCACATGTTCAATGGGGAAGATTTAGGAAAGGTACCTCCAGTTTTGAGACTTGTAAAGTTACAGTACAGCAAGGGAAACAAAGGAAGGCCTCCAAGGGCCGCTCTTGAAATTAGAAGGTACTTTGGGAGAAAGTACTATTTAATCCCTTCAGTTTTTAACAATTAATTTCTAGTGCACATAAAATACCTGAGAAAGCACGCAGATTTAAAATTTACACAGTGCCATTGATCAAAGAAAAGTAGTTTAACATACAGCAGCGCTAGTTTTCAGTAGTAAAACTTTCCGACTTAATACCTCATTATGGCTTTTTACGTTTGTGTAGAAAAACCCTGATTTTTAGAAATACCTGCTGTAAGCCACTAGGACAAACGACGAGAGGCACGCTATAGCTGTGTGATACACACACATGCCCCTTGCAAGCGGCCACGACCCGCGCCCTGCAGCTCCGTCTACCACACAGAACCGTGCGGTACCGCTCCACCACGGACGCTTTGCGCAGCGCCGTCTCGATATCTCTTCCCAGGTTTCCTGCTGACTGACAATGTCAGTTACAACATTTCACGCAATTTTTCTGCTCCATGTGTGAAATCACATACCCAAGAACTGCGAAAAGAGGATCGGCGGGTTCCCAGTGCTGTTTCTCTGTGAGGAAGGAGAGTTAAGCACCATCCACGAAAGCAGGACAGGGCAATTGCTCCATTAAAAAAGAAAAAAGGAAAAGAAACTCTGTGAATATTAGTTCACATTTTTAAACACATCTGCTATGGTTCTGTTCAAACCATTTGCCCTCTCAGACAAGAAAGCTCACACACACTACTTACGTTAGCCAACTTTTGAAAGATGTTACCAGAGATTAATTCCTGTATTCTTAATTTAAAGCATTTTTGCCAGTAAGATGATTCTAAGAATAGTGCTTCTCCAGTCAATTTCAAATTTTGATTACTGCATACCGACAACCTACAGACCAACAGTTATTTACCTGATAATTTCACAGAAGTACGTAAGAAAATATGACAGGTTTATAAACAACTCACAAAGCAAAAAGGAGGAGAAATGTATTTACAGAAAACTATTTTCTTATTTCTTCTGCTCAGCAAGAGCGAAGTGGGGTACATGCTGTAGCCTCAGGTCTGTGGTTTTTTGTTCTATACGTCACTAAGGAAAAAGACAATAATTTATTCGCTAAAATACAACCAACTAATTTTCATTAAGTTCCGTGAACACCTTGCACAGTTATTTCTACCGACACGTGGGAGAGAGGCAGATGAGTGTGGTGAGCGTAGTGAAAGTATGTGGAACCCCTTGTCGTGTCCTAAAAATCCCTCTGTTTTCTTTTTTGCTTTGCTCTCAAACTGGAAAGCAATCAGGGAAACAGAATCCACTGGTGCTGGTCTGACCAGGCAAAGGTGGAGTCCGTGGGGTCATGCCCTTTGTGCCAAAGCATCAGCACAACCCACGGCAATGGAGCTGTGTAGGCATACGTAGGTTGAGACACGCAGTCCGTGCATACATTTCCTCTCATACTTCCCCTTTAAAAAAACCACCAACATCCAAACCAGCAAAAACCAGGAAAATCAACATAAGCAAATCCAATTTACAGTGGAGCAGGGAGGCGAAGCAAGGAGTCACTCAAAAACTTCCTTTCTGCATGCAAAGCAACAATTGAATTCGTACTCATGAGGGCATTCTCATGGCATCTACCCCAAAGGCTTGCACAGAAATAACAACAGCAAGAAGGCGTTTTGTATGTTCTTTTTGCTCCCATCAATACAGCTGAACAACTGGGAAACAGGGACAAGAGGTAGCTTCTTACTGATGGAAAACGCTTGTTCTGGGGGTGTTTGTCTGAACATCTGAAGAAAGACGACATTTGCCCGCAAAGGAGAACAGTGGAAATGGGAATGCCTGTGCCCTGCTGAAAACCCATCCGTGCTGTATGAAGGCGAAAGCTAGTGCCACATGGTGAAATTTTCCCCCGTACTTTAAATAATTTTACAATAAGTAATTCCTATTAACGTACATTTGATTTTGTAAAAGTTTAAAAATTTTATTTCTTGCTAGCTCTTGGTCTTTTCTTCTCCCATTTCCTTGTCAGTCCCTATGATGTGGTTATCATAAGTAGTCACTAAGACAATGTTTTCATGGCTAAATTATGCTCCACTTTGCATTAAACTTCAGGCAGTTTTTAATTACAAAAAATTGGATATGTAACTTAACAGCTTCCCCAAGCTACTCTGCATATGTTACCAGGACTTACGCACCAGATCAAAATAGGCCTTGCTGTCCTTGGCAGTGATCTGAGGGCTGTATTTTTACATGGATAAACTGTTCTTGTACATTTTCTCCAGTTCATGAACATGAACAGTCTCTCCTTTGATATTAGACACAAAAGTCCTCTCTGATTCTACCTGATCATCAGCAAAGGTGTTGTGGTTATGGATTTAACATATCGTGTGCTTTGTAACTGTTTATGTCCATGTCCTAGGAAGTGGTCAAGAGGGTTTTATTTTACTTAGCTATTTTTTATGTGCTAACAAACACACTCAATGGAGGTTTCATATCATACTGTGGTTTTTTTTCTTCCTTGCAGGTAGCTGAGCAGTAAAGCAGAGCTGCAGGATGGTGGCTACCCTTCCTAAACGTACATAGGGTGAACAAGAATTGCATAAGTTACTGCCCCAGTGACTTGAAGTGTTCAAATGCCATGGGAAGCGCTCAAATATCTCTAGAAACAAAGAGATATTTTAAACTCCAGGAGCCCATTCAGGTTACAGACCACTTGGCACACTGTGGTGGCAGATTTTCCGGATGGGTCCAAAGATTTGGACTTTCAAACTCAGTTTAGCCAGGGCTTGTATCCAAAAGCCAGTTCAAGAAGGAAAGGTATATGACAGTCCTATTTTCTGGTGTATCTTGGTCCCTGACATATTTTCCTTTTGCCCTTTGAAAACAATGAGACAATTGTAAGTTTTAATTTCGTATCTGTTCACCTTTATACACGTGTGTCCAGCACTGAAAGGCCATTTTGTATAACCACTAACATTTCACCTTTTAAATGTGAGCTTTTACTTGCAGACTACCCTGCTTCTGTGCTGTGTAGGATCAAACTGCTTGCCAGGGCAGCAAATTTGATTTGCATTAGGAAGGGGTATTAGGCATATAGGATTTCACAGTTCATTTTATATCCTAATCATCAGAAGTCCTTACCTGGGGTCTGAACCGGAGGGATTTGCTGCTTGCAAAATCAGTGTATCCAATATCAAAATATTTCAAAAAATTTTATTTCATCTCTCCAAAGTCAGTTAATGAAAGGTGCAATTCTAGTGAACAGCCTTTGGTCACAAAACTCTCTGAGCCCTCTCCAGTTTCATTAAGAGTGAATTAATGTAATGTTAGATGCTGACATTTAAGGGTCACTGCACTCCTATACATCGCAGTAGAATGGATACCCATTAAAAATATTATAAGACTAATCCTGCAAAGGGTGAATCAGAAGCTGAGGATACTCAGCTCTCCTTAGGGGCTACAGATTTCTACACAGATCTCTAATGACCCAGCTCTGCTCTTCTGATGCTCATGCTCTCCGTGCCATTGTCACTACTCCTTGTTCCTAACTCAGTGGGAGCTTCACAGGGAGCAATACCCTGCCTTCAGGAAGGCACCTGAACCCACATTCATTTCCACTGAAGAAAAGAAGATTATTGTCAGGAAAGAACCTGTTACTCAAATGAGGTGAGGGAATGTCCTCTCTTTGCCTCGTTGAGTGAGTTCAGAAGGGAGGTGGTTTGCAACGTCTGTGAGATGGAACTGCTGGCATTTTTCCTCATGATTACAAAAAGCCAGGAAAAAAATGAGCAAAGAGTTAGTTGGATGAGATTAGTCTGTCATGGTAACAGTGTTTATTTTACTGACCTAAATCTCGATTCTCCCACCTCTTCTTTCTACAGCTGTGGGCCGTTATTGGCACCTCTTTCTTCATTAATACTATACCAAAGTAAAATAGCTTTAATGCTGCTAATTTTTGCAACTGAGTGTGTCTAAGCCAGAGATGCCGTACCACTGACAGACCACAGTTTGGTCTTCTGGTGCAACCCACATGACTCTTGGCTCAGCAAAGGCTTTAGCTGCTGCACTCCCACACGGGGCTTGAAGTGCTGCAGATCTTAAGCTAATGCAAAGGATGACAATTATATGGCCCCAGGCCTGTTCTCCTGCCCACATTAGTGGGTGTCTCCACTGTGGCTGCTGAGCTCATCCAGTCCTCAGAGTCCTTGAATGTCCCACTGAGGGATGTGTAAAAGTCACTGGAAAGTATGCTCTGTTTTTATAAAGAAAATGCAAGAGCTCCAATCATGTGTCTGTGCTGGTGCTCCGCTCATGTGTTACTCACCCAGCATGGACTCGGCATTTCAGGGTGCTCAGGCTGTCTTCTGACTGCTGCCACTGGCTTCCTGCACAACGAAACCCCCTTTACTGTTCAGACCTCCTCACCAGGACCCATGAAATGGATCCTCTGAGCCCAAACGATTAGTTTCCTCTTAAGCCATGCACAAAGGCAGCAAGGAGGGTCTGAGAATTGGTTTCTGAGCTGCGAGTCAGCATGGACCTGCAGTTAAGTCACGGGCAAGTCGCTTCACTATTCAGTTTTTCTATGCGTGCTGATTTCCTTTTGAGCTCTGAAGACCATGCAGGCATCAGACCTAAGTATCACCCTTAATAAAATCCTAGCGCAGAAGGAAACCATTGAGATTTAACCAGTATCCGTGCTTTGACACATACCTATGGAAAATTATTAGCAGTTTAATTATAATAAGCCAAATTTGTGTTTTAAAATGACAAAATAATAAAATTTGATTGTTATGACTCATTCAGTTGTTAAATGGCAATCCAGTTGTGATTAATTTTATCCATGCACACGTCTTGATATAGCCATTTAATAGGACAGGATAGTATTAATACCAAATAATAAACACATTTAAAACTGTAAGCTACAGAAGTTTTTATGTTTTATGGTTATTTTTTATGGTTATTTCCAAAGAACATGGTGTAGTAGAAAACATTTCTGCACTTATTTTATGTGATTTTTTTTGTAGTTTTCAGGTAGTTTTTTGGCACAGTTTAGGTCTCTGAGCTTCTCTAGACATTTTGGTGTACATATACAGGCAGGTCAAGAGAAATGAGTCCATGAATCCAAAATGAGCCCATCTAGCGGTTTCCAAATGAGGCCTATGCTGGAAGCCACAGTCCTTTGGAGCCTCTTAGTATCTACGGTACTATTGATAAGCTCCAATTTTTAAAAGAAATATCGGCACAACCTGCTTCAAGGCAGGATAACTGTTTCATCCCAAGAACCAGAAGTCACTACCCATAATCCAGTCTCCAACCACAAGCTCAGAGTTCTAAACCATGGGTTGTATAGGGATTCAGTAAGGGATGTCAGGCTCCTGGTCTTCATCACACCTTTTCCTTTCCACTTTCAATCCAAGCTCCTCCTCTCACAAAGATGCAAGTTGAAGTAAAGTCCTATCCAGTCAGTGTGCTACCTCTTACAGTCATTCCTGCCTCTGAGACTACACCAGCAGAATAAACTGAGGAGAACAGATACCACACATTAATTTAGACAGAAAGCCAAGAAGCTCCATGAGCAGCCTGGAAGATTTTGCCTAAACCAAACGAGAATCAGGCCTGTATCCTGCTGTACCACACTGACCTATTTTATCTCTGAAAGTTGTCAGAGGTTTGAAATTATTGTTAATAAAGTGAACAATAATAGCCCAGTGACTATCTTTAAATCTAGAGGACAGTACCAGAGAATGGTGCAAAATACGAGTCATCAAGACACATAAATCATCATCAGTATTTCACTACCACAGCTTTTGGCCAGCTAATTTTATCAGACTTCAACCAGCATTTGTAACGAGTTAGTGACAACTGGCAGAGAAAGTGCACATCAACTGTGGTCCAACCAAGGATGTTAAGTATGGGCTCGCTTTTCAGAAATCCCTGTAATTTTGGGATGAGGACTCACACACTGAGGAGTTCAGTCCATGCCTCCTTGCTCTGCTGGTCAAGTGAAGGTAAATGGCGTTTTTCTGCCACTGTAATCATACAGAGGTGGTAGCACTCACCCCTTCAGAAGAACTGCACATTCCCTTGTTCTTCCTTGTCCCTGTCTCTCAATATTTCTTAAGCTACAAGGAACATTTCTGCAGGACTCTGCAGGGTAACAGTAGAAGAGTTTATATATCGAGAGACCAAAGGTTGGTGTGGAGAGTCATCGGATCAGCCAAGCTGACACCTTACAGCCCCATGGCACCAAACTCCAAGACTAATTTCCTGAGCCCTTCTGCAAACTGGATACAGGAGAGTGTGCACAGAACTGGTATCCTCACAGTTCGAGCATATGTCCAAACAGAGAAAACATTCACCCTTTTTGTTGCAGATGGCCAATTGGATATGCCGTGTTCTTTCAACTGCTTGATTGCTATTTGGCAGTAGTTTCTGAGCAATTTGCAAATTTAGTAGCTGTGTGTATCAAATAAAGTGCCTGCAGTAAAGCAGACTCCAAGAATATGCATATTGTCTGCTTAGGTCTAAAATTAATAACTGCTGTTAGCACAAATAAGAAAAAGAAGTAATACGTCATCACTGTGCTTTTGTTTAGACTAATTTGTGTGATGTCTGCTCTACACCATGCAATACAAACATTCTCTGCACCGCCCCCCCCCCCCCGATATTACCGTCATATATTTGGGATGAAAATGGTATAAGAGAAAAAATAAACCACTATTCTTTTGATTTTGGTTAAAATGTTTTTCAGGAAAAACTCAATCTATTTAAGGTAGCAAAGAAACACTGTTCTTTACCTCAACCACTTCACAGGCTCTCCTCTGAAGTCCTGGAGATTTGAGAACAGTCTGGATTGATTCATAGGCAGGGTTTGGTGGGGTGCAGAACTACTCACTTGATGGTGAAACATACTGCGTGTTGTACATCCATCCATCCATCCATCCATCCATCCATCCATCCATCCATCCATCCATCCATCCATCAAAGCTGAAGGTCTGTCTCAACACGGAACGGGAGAGTTAAGAGAGCACTAACCAGGCAGCTTGAAACCAAAGCTCTTGGGTTTTCATCTGGTTTCATAAACTTGTAAAACTAAGAGTGTTGTTAATTCAACCATCGTTGATTTTAGTGAGAGGAGAGGTGACAACCCGTACCACAGGGATGGGATATTTGCCGCTGCGGCAGCCTTGTGAACGAGCGGGAAAGGCACAAAGGAAAGCCTTGTGTATCCTGCAGGACTCTCCCTGAGGCTTCAGAGAGCCTTACTGTGCTCCGTTTCCTCAGAAAGCCCTTCGGAAACACTTCAGGCATCCCTATAGGATAAATATGCAGCTAAGCCTGTGGCAGAAGACTACAGTTTTAGTTACCATAAATGACTGCTTCCTGCATCAACTGGCAGGCTAATCCATGGGGGGAGAAGCAAATGTTTTATTTAGGCCTAAACAGTACATGGGGCCTGCGTCAAAACGAAAGATCACTTTAAGGATGACCATAAAGCACTTGAAATCAACATTCCTACAGGAGCAAACCGCCAAAATTGTAATTTCAAAAGGGGGAAGTACATAAAAATGAGAAATCTTGTTAAAATGGAATTTAAAAGGAGCAACCAAAAGAATAAAAATTTGCAGATCCCATGTTTATACACACTATTAAAGTCTCAGAGTAATTGTACATTACGCATCCAAAAAAACCCTCAGAAACCAAACCTTAAAGGACCACACAAAAAAGGCAGCACGACTATATAATATAGCAAGGGCAGCTAATTGGGGTAAAAAGAAATCCTTTGGGCAGTGGAGCTCATGTGGAGCAATGAGGAAAATAGAAAAGAACATAAACTTTAGCAAGTCAAATGCTAACTCATAATAAAGCCGGCCAAAAAGATTGTAAGGAACAACACACTAAGGGCATAAAAAAGTAGTAGTAAAATCTTTTTTCAAACGCGTTAGTGCTAGATGCAGAAATTCTGCCAGAGACTTTGTAGGGTTGATAGATGAACGTGGTGTAATAGCAGTGCTTATGAAAGACAAATATAAAGTAATACACATGGGGTGAGGAACCCCAATTGCACACACTCAGTTATGAGCTCTAGATTAGCTATTGCCACTCAAAAAGAGATCTGGTAGCTCTTGTGGGTGGTGGGGAGCTGTCTGTGTGACCATTAAATTCCAGGTCCTTCTTCCCATCCTGGGAAGACAAAAAACTGTGAAAACAGAAATACTTCCACTCTTTTTAAAAAGCAAACACATAACAAACAGTTAACCTGTGGAACTTGTTGCCACAGGATGCTGAAAAACTGAAAGTGGCATAAGATAGTTTTTGGTTGTTTAAAAATAGCTTTTGTTGTTTGTGCAACGAAGTCTATTAGATAATGCTGTCACTGGGAAAAGATAATATCTGGCGACTTTTTTCCCAGCTTGATATGATCACGTGCTTAGGCATGTTCCTATCGAGGAAAATACATTGTCTTACAATACATTAAAGACTGAAACTCCACAGCGGTGTAGGCATAGAGTCAGGTTCTTACCACCAGGTTTTACAAAAGCTACTCCCCTGAGCAGGGAACCGCCTGGTGGCCAGCTGAAACCCCTGCCGGGGCCACGTGTGGGATGAAGGCTCCCATCTCAGGTGAGGATGTTCAGCCCTGAACCTCCCCCGATGGGAGGTGACCATAAAGGCCCTCGCTCCCTGAATGTGGCTGGATGCAGCGATAGCAACAGAGAAACCCGAGAATGGATTTGAATCTTCAATCTGCTATTTCATGGGTGAAATGATTATGTAGTTCAGTATGAATGTATTCAGATGCCTATTTGAAAGCATCCTTCAGGTGAGAATAACGAACTATTGTAAATACTGATGAGTCTTAAGGGTGAGATCGGTGTCAGACCGCTTAGTGCCATCAGAACTTGGATCATTCTTGGGTTGGCCTTTCTGTGTTAGGGGAAGATTCATTTTGGAAATAGAGCCATCTGCAGATTCATGGGTGTTGAGGACTTACGTACCAACAGTGGCAAGAAAGTCCACAAGTTGTTTTGTGGATTTATTACCTACCTAACAACTGCTGACACCAGTTTCAGTGAAGATACTCCCTATGGGACCACCACCTTTCTGCAAAGGAAACTGGCAGGACCCAGCTTTTAGGGCACTCATTTTAAAGCTGACCATTTTCCGGATGACTTTTTTCTGAGCTCGTGCATCTTGAATAGCTTGGTCCGTATTTGGATCTTTGTCTTTTTTTTAGGTTTTTGACAGTATCGAAAGGAAGATACAGAAGAATTAACCTACCGGTGGGGGACAGATCTTTTGGAAACCAGTCTAAGACTGGAAAGAATGTTCATTACACCAGAAAATCGCACATAACCCTTTCACTTCTCTTCCTAGTTCAAAAGAAATCCGCCCAAACTTACTTCTCTACTAAACTCATCATAAAACATCAAAAAAGTTTTTTTACGCAAATCTGTGCACAACTTCTTCGTAGGGAGAGAAAGAGAGCAAGAACCACACATGATACGTTGTTTTAATGTGCTACTGGATAGCAATCTGATCCTGCTAATGAAGGCTGTGGCACAAGAGCCAGAACAGACCAGAAAAGAAGATATCAACTTTTACATTAACTTTTTTTGCCTTTGAAAAAAGACCAAAAGCAAATCAGAAAGTTCAGATGAAGAGGTCCTTTTTTTGGCCCATGCCTTTGATTTCCTTTTGAAAGCAAGTTTACTTTGCTTCCAAGAACTGACCTTTGGGACAACGTTTTGTTGCAAGTCGTAGTTTCTCTTCCTCATTTTTCTTGTCCATGGATCGGCCAACAATATTACTACCTTTGACATACTGAAGTCTTTGGCACAAGGAGGTGGTTATTGTATAAATCTACTATATCAGAATCTCAGCTGGTGTGAATTGCTCTAACTCCATCAGAGTGTTGCCAATTTACACTAGCAAAGAATATGGGTCTGTTGCTCTAACTGCCAGAATTCATACTTACTTCAGTAGAAATACAAGTTCCCATTAAAATCCTTCAGCTGGTTTCTGCTGGACAAGCAGAAGCCCTGTTACTCTGTTCCAGTACCTAATTGCCATCTGGAACCAGTAGCAACCACACGAGAACGCTAAACTGCAATATTGAGAAGGCTGCCTCTGCTTGGGTTCGATTCACTGCTGCTACCCTGTGTCTGTATAACTTCAAAGAGCTGAGTGGAGTCCTCCATGCTGAATTCAGTGCCCTGTTCTTGCCTAATCACTTGCTTTACGAGTACAATTCTTTCTCTTTCCCCTGAGCACTTTCTTCCTGTGTTTTGAGGGAAGAATGGGCTGTAAAGGGAAAAGGGAAGTTCTGTCTCCTCCACGAGACTAACTTGTCCATCCTCCATTTACAAAACCAATATAAAAGCTGTCTGCATCATATTTCCTACACGACTGACTGATTGCTGTTTTGCCATAGTCATCCTCACCCCAAGATTTTTTCATTCTTCCTATGATCTACCACTTTCCTGAATTCACATTTAAATTCTTCCCCTTTAGCTTCTGACTGATCCCACAAATTGCTTTGTGATAAATACAAGCATGTTAGCAAACTTTAAGGTCAGAAAGGAGCATTAGGATGACTTAGCTTTTCCTACTCAATAGGACGGGCCAAAATATTTGCCCCAGTCATAATTTTGTCAGTTCAATCAAAACTCATGGCCCGAATGCATGTCTGAGGAAGATACCTAGACTTTAAAGATTTCCATGTGGAATTTGCTCTAGGTAAGCTATTCAAGCTTTTTTCATAAACATGAATGACGCATGGCATCTTTTTCAAAAAGGAAGATATTTAACTTTATCCACTGACATAGTGTGAGTGACATGGGCCCTTCTCTAAATCTGCCTACTGATGCTCACCCCATGAACTACCACTTCCTTAGCATGGAGTGCGCATCTCCCAAACACATGGGACCCACAGTATCTGCAATGCCTGCAGAAAAGCTTAGCATGTCCCGTAAGCAAGTGTGGTTATTGCATCAGGCAGTAGACAAGATCCTAAATCCTCTTGAACCCGTGAGACAGAACTTCTCAGGACTGGTGCAAAAAATAAATGCAACAAATGGATATTAGTGTGAAATATCTGTACTATCAGTCCCCAGGTACCATGTGGTGCTAAGTGTTTTTAAAAGGTGCAGATGAAGTTAAGAAATAAAGATTCTGGAAGCAATAAAAGCAAAACATAGTTCCAGTAAGATGTCCTCTCAGACAGCATGGAACAGGCAATGATTTAAGGACTCTATGCACGTCATGTCAGCACCCTCCACAAAATCTGAGGAAGGTGAGAAGGAATATTCCACTGATGGAAAAGGGAAACTAATAATTGAATGAACTGCAGTAGTTTTCTAAGAAAGGAATAGCATATATACAGCACTATTTCTGCAATGGCTTGAGTACCATAAAACCAGTGCTATTACGGATGCTAACAGCTCTAGGGTCTCTTTATTAGTCAACTAAATAATGCATTTCATAAGATATAATTCATCCACAGCTTGCGTCCTGCTTGATCATGTCACTGTTTGACACTATTAGAATCGCTCAGACACATTGTGTATCCTCTTTTATCGTTCGCATGGAGGATAACACCTTTGCTTTGTTGCAGAATGAGGATGAAACTGGAGACTGACAGCATCGTGCTGCAGTGGACATGAGTTTATTATTTCTTTAAAATTGTATAGACTGCGTCATGCAAGTACCGACTTCTGCTCCTGCATGCTTAATAACTTTGCTTTCAGAAGTTAGTGCAACATCAAGAAGTAACAGTAAAAAGGAAGCAGTGCTGTAGAGCTAGTTGCCTTCGGGAAGTTTCCCATGCTGGTCTCCATGCTTGCTGTGTAGTGGCAGCTGGTTAACGTTCTTCGTTCCGCATGTGAGGCTGGCGTCACTTAGGCAAGGGCACAGCTCAGCAGTACAGCTGGGAGCTCTGACCTATAACCTGACAGGTTTGCACCAAACCCATGACATGGTTTTTCATGCAAATCTTAGCACAAGTCAGAGTCAGTCTTGGCTTGTAGGTAAGGGAAGGGCCTGATCCTGCACTACCGAAGCTAAAAGAACAAGCTTGCACAGCCTATTTGAGTGTCACAGCCAGAAATCTCTGTGAGATCGCAGGTGTGGATTTCCACAGCACAAAAGATGTTAAAACCAAAGCAGAGCCAGTACAGAGAGTACTCTACCAGGTCTCTTTTTATCCTGCTGTGGGAGCAGGAGAGATGTGAGAAAGGATAATAAAAAATGAAGCCTCCCCAATTCCAGTATTTCTTAAGTTCAGCCCCATTACCCCAACTGGCTACTGCAGAGAAACTCAATCAATGGGTTTAATGCCATCCCCAAAGCAATTGTAAGTGCAATGAATAGATTCTCCAATGCACCAGCGTCTCTCAAATAATATCTTGCTGACTTGTTTAAAAATGGAGTCAGTAATTCCAGCCAAGCCTCCTACTCAGCAAAGTGAATCAACAAGTTGTAACAGTCTGTTAGATCTGATCTAACTTCAGTCACACATCTTTTTTTTCTTCCACTGTTATTTAGTATGTGTATTTTAAGAAGATATTTTACTTCTTTGTGTGCTGTTTACTTCCAAGCTATTAATGTGAATACAGTATAGTCCCATCTGTCCCAAGACCGTGAGAATAACATAGAACATACCCAGGAAATATAAAAGAAATACGCTTTCTACATGGGTGTTTTATTCAGGTTTTATTTGCACATATCCAGTATAATTATAGTTTAAGTGGGCGATTTTCCATACCCACATAGGCAGTATTTTCCACATAAAGGTCTACATTGGCTTTAGACCCATCCACAAGCTATTTACTTGCATGGTATACATATAATGATCAAGCTCATAGCTACTTCAGCCAAACCTAAATATTTTCACTTGTGCTTCTTTTGCAAGATATTTTCTCCTGAATAAGTTGTTTCAAGTTTATACAATTGCTTTTGAATTTTATGGTTCAACACGTTTGCTCTTTCACCCAGATATTGACTGCAGCCTCAAATTCAAATCCACACTTTGAGCACTCAAAATGTTAGGAAAGGTTACAGAAAGGTTTTGTTTTGGCTGTTTTCCAAAATATGCGCTATTTGCAGAAGCTGGATTTCACTTTAAATTCAATTTTTTTAATCACCCCAAAGTTTAGCAGAACTAAGCCCTACAAATTTTCATTTATTTTAATTAGTTCATCTATTCGACATCAGCTTGATCCTAATTGCCAGGCAAAGTTTGAAACAGATCTGCAAATATGAGAACAGGTGAAATACTAAGCAGCAGCACAAGCCATAAACCCATTTCCCACTTTTGGACCTCTCCCGCTAAACACTTTCTCAAGCTATTCCTACTGCAACTATTGTAAACATGCTGTCCTCCCTGGATTTTCAGGTGGAAAATACAGTGACACTGTAAACTGCAAAGCAGCACGGAGTGAGTGAGGACACCTCTGCAACGGGGAGATTCCCAACGAAATATCATCTGCATGTATGCCCCGCCATCTCGGGGAAATATCCTCTCAGGCTTGAGAAAATTTCTGGTTTGGAGGCAACCCCCTGATGTTATCACTGTCTTCAAAGTGGAGCATCAGTGTAAAATGAGCGTTTTCTCAAAAGAACACCTCCTAAGCACAGGAAGTTTTTCTAGGTAGGGATATTCCCAAACAACATGAAAATCTTCAAAGGGGAACACCACGTGATACGAACCCTTGAGAAAAAGGAGGTGATATACACATACATGCACACAATGTGAAATCTTTCAGGGAAAACATGTTGTCCTAAGTAATATGTAAAGGGTTTTATTTTGAAGAAGCTACCCCCTGCTGTGGCAGTAAGTATGCATGTATGATTACTAAGATGTCTAATTAGATTATCCTTATCTGAATGCCATCTGAACTTAACAAAAGAGATAATAAGTTCCAGAAACAGATACCATGTGGGGGGCAAATTATTTTACTTCCAAAAATTGGAGCTTGAAATGAGAGATGTGTAGGTAATATAGAACATGATTTCCCTCCACCCCCACTGTCCGCACCTGAACTGTTATTTCCATCAGACAAATCATGGAGCTGAAGTGGAGCTAAATGTCTAAAGGGTCTGCTTTCCCAACTCTGCTTCTGTGACACACTGTAAGCTGCCTTCTAACACCACTTAAAAGAAGTGGATTTTCTCCAGATTTTACACATAGACAAGTGGGAGTGATACTCTTATATTCTTGCACCAACTAAACATGAGTTACAAAGAATCAGAGTATGATCAGCTCTAGATTATTTTTCAGAGATTTATCTAGGCTCCTTCTCGAGATTTAACTAGATTAACTGCATCATGTGTGGAGAGGCTCCAGAGATGGTTCGGCGCGGAGCTAACTCGTCTGTGGGAAAGCTGTCCACGGAGCACCGCCTGGCGCAGATGCCCCAGCAGTATAGCCTCTTCCACGTAGACCGAATATCGAACTGTTAAATCCTGGAGCCGCAAGGCAACTTTGTGCAGAAGCCATCAAGTCTTCCACACACCACTTCTGTATCTCAGAGGCCTGGAGAACACTGTGTTTTCTACATTTCCAAATTTGTTCAGCATGTGTCCATGTTAACTTAATCCATCACTGGCACTGCTGGATCAAAGATAGCTCCTGAAAATCCATTGACTCAGATATTTCCAAGCCTGGAAATATCATTTCATATCCTGAATGAGCTTCTCAAAGAGCTAACTTCGGTCTGGTGCAACACCTGAGATAACCAGGGCTCCTTCAGCCTGGAGACCCAAGGAGCACAGTGCAGAAACCAGATTAACTTCAGCATCAACACAAGCCCAATATGGCCAGCTGCGAGACAGGGCTAATAAGCCTGGTTAGATCTTGCAGCTCGTCTGTTAGACGGAGGGCTCAACCACTTTCCCAAAATGGTCCCTGTGTTTAATTATGAGCATGCTGTAGCACAGGATTGGTCCAGGCTTTTTTGGGCCAGTGCCCAGGCAATGCCCAGGCTTGGTACCGGGGAGTGCTTCGGTGAGAGATGTTTTTTGGAGATGAGGCCCCGCTGGGGAAACATGGATTGGCTGGCTGGGAAGAGGGGAGTTTGGTGGCATGGGTTCAAGCCAGCCGAGGATGCTTCCTCCCGAGGAGAGTGAGCAAGGAGGCTATGGCTGCTTTCAGTTTTCTAGCCCATAGGAGTCACACAGAGTGTCGGGGTGCCTCAGCGCTGGGCTCTGCAGAGGGTTAGGGTGACTCTGGGTTATTACTTAGCAATGAGCGACACAGCTCCGTGGAGCCTGCTTTGAGCAGCTTGTCGAAGAGACTGGTGCTTTGGGACTCAGCTGGCATTGCCTAACAGTTCTCTCAGCAATTTACTCTGTGTACTCCCAGTGAGTCAAGTTTTTACATTATCTGGGGAATTTTTCTTTTTCTGCAACACAAGCTGAATATTAGTACTTCCTTATCTTGGACTAGTTAACTTAGTGTACATGTGGATTCAGCAAAACAATGCAAAGCAACATATTTTTCATTCATTGTGATAGATACAAGCAATACAAGACACATCATGCCACATGAGGTGTGATCATCTAAACATGCCCATGGTACCTACAGAAATTATCTACTACTGATTCAACATGAAATTCACTGATCCAGGGTGCTTTCTATTAACAGCAGAATGTAAAAATGGGGACCAGATATTAGCCCATCTATTAGCCTGAAATGTCAGAACCTGAGCTGAGTTTCAGGAGGACCTTTCCTGGGGGCAAGCACCACTCATGAAAGCATCAGGCCGTGAGGGTTGGTTAAGCCATGCAGATAAGCAGTTCCCTGCCCCAGCAATGGACCCTGGCGAAAAAGCCTCACGCTTCTATACTGCAACAGCTTGTCCCACATAAGCTAAGCACTACTGAATTCATACCAGTATCATCATAGCTGAACAGTTCTGCTGAGAACTCAGTAGGCTTGCAAAGTCCGTGCAGAAGCTTCTGTCCTTGCCTGACCTACCTGGTCAAAGCTTGGTCAGGAAAATGTCTTCAATCTTCAGACACATTATGAAAAGCAACATCAATATATCCTTAGCGGATCTAATAGGTATAACATATTATGTATTATATCGGTAGAATATATATTCTATATACTCACATATATATTATCATGACATACATTGTGTTATGTATAACATAAATAACATTATTTTGTTGATAGTCTATATATTATGATATAAATAACAAAAAAGTAGGAGCAATTAATTACATTTCTGAACAAGCAGTTAACTCTTCCTCTTTTTTGTTGTTAATTAGTATGTCGCAACGGTAAACATAATACTGCACCGTAAAAATACTGCAATACAAAACTAACACCGTTAGAGTTTGAGCAGTGTGAGCATGTTATTATGCTGATAGCATAAAACTACGTACCTCAGGAAACTAATTTTCTATGAAACTTAATTTTGCCTCTGAAGGCTAGTATAACAAGCCACATAAAATCCACTCTTGCCTTGTAATTCTAGTGATGCTGTGGAAGGTTATAAGGAATATGTTTGGTCACAAGAAATGTCTATGGTGAAAGTAAAACTCCTAAGGAACAAAATTTTGCTTCCTCATGCTGCAGGCACAACCACAGTGAAAAGTCTTGGTCAAGAATGGTTTCATCATTCCTAACAGATTTCCTTTGCAATATTGCCAAAGTCAGCTTCAAAGATTTCATAGAAATTATGGTCGGGAGGGACTTTCAGATCATTCAGTCGAGCTTCTTGATACACCACTAGCCAGGAAGCACTAACTAAATTCCTTATAACCACCTAAAGAACTTGGATGTGGCAAGTATTTCAAGAGTCCAGAAGACTGGAAATATTCCGTATTAGAACAGTTTAAATATTAGAGCAACTACAGACAGATGCTCTTAGGCCTAGGCAATTTTAGATGAGTTATAATTATTAGGAGAGTGGAATGGTCCACTGTGGTTCAATAAAAAATTAAGGGCAAAAATAAGACTAACATTATTTATTGTGGTCTCATGGAAATCTGGCCTCATCAGATGAATTTGTTTCTTTTTCCTTTCTTCATAAAATTTCTTCTACTTACAAAAGACAACTGCATTGTTATAGTATACTTTGACTTCTCCAAGGCATTTGATTTAGTGTCACATGCCATTAGGATTAATAGGCACAGGTTACATTAATTAAAAACAGGATGGCAGATATGTCTGAACTGTGGCTGATAACAAGGAAACATCAATGCTCCCAGTGAGATTCCAGCAGGACCAGCTCTTGGTTCAGCATTATTTGGCATTTATACGAAAGGTCTGAACAGTGTTGTAGAGTCCTTGCTGGTAAAATCTGCACAGGATTTAGAGATCTGAGAGGCAAAAAATACTGAGAATGAAAAATTACTTTTGCAGGGTGACGTGGATCATTTGATTTGGTCATGATGTGACAGGGTGTGTTTTCATGCCTCTAAATGCCAAGTATTAAATGGGGAACTGAGGAATACAGTCTCTTCTTAGAGGATGAGAGAGATTATCCTGCAAAGCAGCAACTCAGAGGACGATTGCGGGGTGATCGTGGACGATCGCCTCAACAGGCAGCCTCAGGGCAATGGCAAAAAAGCTAATGCAATCCATGGGCATGTAGAAAAGAAAAGTATCAGGGAGAAACAGGAAAGTCTTCTACAGCCTGCGGATGGGCACCTGGCGATTTGTTAATCTCTAACTCCGCTACCAGGTGAGAGAGAGGCTTTAAATCCTGGTGCTCCTGCTGGCTCTGGACTCCACACTCATGTTGGTGGGATGGAGGATGCTGTAGCTCACTTCAGAGCATCCTTCCCAACAAAGCCAATCCCAAACCCAGGCTGCACAGCGGGATTGCCTCCAGGGCTGGTACAACAAGCCACGGCAGCCGCAGGAGGCACGACACACCTACCCGCATGGCTCGGGGACCCTGTGCGCACCAGCAGATCTAACCTTGCGATCCACGTGGGCTGAGAAAGGCTTCCGGCCTCTGGTGTATTAAACACCTTTTCGTTCACCTCACAACAAATAGCATCTATAATTTACAAATATAGAATGGATTTGGCTGTTCATTCTACTGACAGAGATTTTTTAGTTACGTTAAGTTGCAATTAGTTTCCAAAACGGAAACCTGTGACTGACCTTACATTTATTCACAAGGACTAGCTATATACTAATTTCTTTCTTTTTTTTTTTTTTTTTTAATAGGAATAAGAACTATTATACCTGCTAGGAATTAAAAACAATATCATAACAAATAGGCATCTGTTGGAAGAGAAGCAATGTAAATCATTAGGGACATGTGCAATCCAGGTCTCTTCTCTCTCAAGGCTTCATTGGAACAACATGTAGAAAGAAACAGCCAATATTTTAAAAGCAACAGGAAAAAAAATCTGTACATAATTTGATTTTTTCTATAACAGCATCTTAAGTTGCATGTGACCAGATTATTAATCAAAAACCTGGCAATATGCAGCTTTAAAAACTGGATTTTCAAAGATTCATCACTTTGTCATGCACACAAAGAGATGCGCGTTTTACATGTTGGAAAAATGCCCTCAGCACAGCAAATAACATTTATACAGACCCTGGAAAGGCAGAATGCCATATCTAGTAGTAATGATGTTTAGCATCTAACAGAAATCCTAAGACGGAACTTTAACTTGTACTATTAATACCATACATTTTAGGTAGATATTGAGCACCCAGCTCCAGTGTGATGAATGTACACATAAACCTCAAAATTAGTCTTAAAAGCATATAAACCACTTCAGTTGTTAAGATTTTCTAAAACCCACGTGTGTGGGTAATATCACTAAAAGCAGGTATGTTGGATAAAAATGAATGATGTCCCTTTTCCAGCATAAACCCAGGAGTTCATCTTCCAGTGTTGTTTATAAATAGAAGAGAGTCAATTTGCTTAGGATCTGCAGGACGTTTGGGTACTCCATTTAGATAATGACAACATTTTAAACACAGCTATCACTCATTAGGTCAAGAGGTTGTGATTAATCAAGAACTGTTTTGGTTTCGTCTGATAGACATCTAGTTTCTTTAGTTTACAGTTGAATGAAGATGGCTTCAACAGTTTACAGAATGAGCTGCAATGATACATTAGACTGAACCATTCCATTTGCATTACAATGTGCCGTGTGTGAATTAGTCTAGGCATTGCTAGAGTAAATTAAAATCTGCTGGGAATGTGTGAAACCATTACACGACAGGAATGCACTGGCAGGTTACAGCTTGAAGTCTGCTGAATGTTTCCATGTGATATTGTTGGTGTTTGGACCAAAAATCTCATGAGAAAGTCTCTTTCCATGGTGTTTTAGGACCGATCTCCAGACCAAGGCAGTTACAGGTCTGGTCATATAAGCTGCGGAATGAGCATTCACACTTTTGGATGATTAACAAAAATGAAATAAACCTCCAAAAACTTGGTTGTGCTACAAAATGTACTGTAAAATCTTAAGGTGATGGTCTAAGATTATCTATCAGCATTGTCCCATCACCAAGCTCTGATCCAGTTTTCTGGGCTGTCCCAGAGGTCTTTCCTCAAGAGAATCCTCTCAAACAGCCAAAATGAGTATGTCCCAGGGAAGGAGCCTGCACTCAGTAGGAAATGAGAATCTGTAATCAGCTACTCACATTATCTGTGAGTACACGTCTTGCACCCACAACCATCAATCACATTTGCAATCTGGAGTCAGCGCTTCTTAAAACCTTTGTAACACCACTGTAAAAATCATATTGCCACAGCCTACATTCCGTGGAGGTTTTTTATTGTTCACCTTTGCATAATCAAGTAAATTAACCCATATTAAGTGTAAATGCAGTGTTAAGGTCATAAAAATAATATATAGTACTATATAGTTTTCTACTTCTTCAATTCATAATATACTTACAGTGCTGTATTCATCAGAAAAAAGTGGGTGAAATCTCTGAAATGAGTTTTCTTTTTTAATGCATGCACTTTGGAGGATGCAGCTCGATGATCTTGTTCCTTTTCTCCTGACCACATACATACATACAGACATGCACATGCGTGCACACTTACGCACTTTCTTTCAGATGATGCTGACAGGTTGAAGGCAAAGTAGCACCAGGTGAACAAACAGAAATCCTTCAAAGGTTTCAGTAAAAACAAATCCCATTAATTTTACTCTTCCTCTTTCTCTCCAGATCATCTAAGAGTCCTGTGCTAAACACTGCACATGTGCTTTCTTTAATGCTACAACCAACAAAAAATATGAATAATTGCAAAATACACACACTGACGTCCAATATTGTTATTGATTGGAGACATCTGAAAAAATACAGTAATGACATGTTGTCATAACTAACATTACAAATTTCCCTGTTTTTAATTAGAGAATACGCACTAGAAAGTCCAGAAACTGGACATGAACTGCTTTGTGGCTATAAGATAATTTAACGACTATTTCCATGCTTGTGAAAGATCAGCATTGATGAAGAAAATCCAGTAGGGTCTGGTGATCCATCACTACCCACAAGCTGCTCCAGACCAAAACACCTTCCCCAGGCAGGGAATTCCTCTCTGCGACGATCTCCCGCTCACTCTCGCTTCCCCTCTCCCGGGGGATACACTTGTCCTGCTTTTGGCATGACTCAACTTCTTGTTGAGTCGACCTTTGCCCCTTTAAATGAAAGGGTTTCATGCCCTGGAAACTGGCTCTTTTAGTGACTTCCACTCAACTAGAACCTTATTCCTCTACAGTAACACCGAAGAAACACAGCAAAATACCTGCATTAATTATTGAAAAAATAATATACTTGGGGAAAAGGAAATGTTGGACAGACATAAAGCTCCTAAGTAGGGTACATCAAAGGGTGCATTACACATAGCTGGAGGATTAATGTCCATTTATCTAATGATCTAATTAATGTTTTTATAATTTAACATGCTATTAAAGAGATTTTAGTGAGAACAACCCTTTCAGATAAAACCACAAATTCTAATCATTAGGAAGCTGCCTCTCCTGATCCTATTAATAAAAAGCATATCCTAAGTAATCTCTGAAAAGTTGGTCCTTTCAGAATATACCAGGAAGGCAGGAGATTATTTTTTTACTCCTGATTTTCAAAAGAGGCCTCTGGAAACAGAAAAAACAGTCTATCAAGAACTGCAAAGTTTCCTGAACTAATGTACAGGGAAAAAACAAATAAGTGAAATGCTTTAAACAACTCAAATGAAGGATTTGCACAGGAAAGAGGAACTTCAGTATAAAAAGTGAATCAAAGGAAAACAGGCTGCTGAGAAGACAAAACAACCTAGGCAGCGTAATTGCCTCCGACTTAATTTTTTCTAACATTTGATAAAATCTGGTGATTGATCCTGCAAAAATACCCCTAATAGTCTCATCACCTACCAACTCACATTGTCACCAATATTTTGGAAAAGGAGTCAGTTCCATGCCCAAGTTATGATGACATGACTGCAAAATACTGATTCAAATGAAACAACAGAAGATTTGAAAGCCCTCCCATTCCCAAGCTGGCCGTGGTGACAGGCTCCCTCCTCGTACAGTTTCTGCTGGCAAGCAGGTATCTGATAACTGCTGAACTTTCTTCTGTGAAGAAAACCAGCTCTATCCTGGCTGAAACAAGGACAAGTGGTTATCCCACCGGGGCTCTAACACACCACGGCAAACTCACCTTTTGCTTACGGCTGGTGGGAAGGAAGGCTACAAATTCCTCTTTATTGTAAAATGTCTCATGGTGTGGAAAAGGTTCAGAAGTACTGGTAAAGCATTTTGGGGGCAGATCTTTAAAAACAGGCAAATACCTTATCCCCCAGTGAGCTAATGAGAGTCCACCTTCAAACCCTGACCCTTGGCCCCACTGCATGGCGTATCTGGCTTTTGCTCTTGATCTTGTCTGACCATTTGTTTCTCACCAAGTCCTTTACTTCAGAGATGATTTCCCAGCAATACACTACAAATAAAAATACAAAACCTTTGTAAAGGGGCCTGGAGTTGAGGTTTTGTCCTTTGGTGGAGAAAAGGCATTGAACCTGTGTCTGAAGCCACACTCCTCTCTAGAGCTGCCCAGGGGCCCAAAGCATGACCGGGGACGGGAGGACCATTCTCACCCCTCGCAATGAGGGGGCTGGAAGGAGTTGGATGTGGAGGCGGTGGGGTGGCCACACTCCCATGGTGGTCTACTTCACAGTGGGTTGTACTTCAAGGACAACGAGGTGTTTATTGCAGAAGGAGTGACTTAAAAGCATCTGTATATCAAAATAAAAATGTATATCTTAAGGTTTATTGCATTTGCGTGGCAAGGTTTTGGAGCGGGGGAGCTACGGAGGTGGCTTCTGTGAGAAGCTGCTAGAAGCTTCCCCAATGTCCAATAGAGCCAATGCCAGCCGGCTCCAAGACGGACCCACCGCTGGCCAAGGCCAAGACCATCACAGACAGCGCTAGCACCTCTGGGATAACATAGTTAAGAAGAAGGGAAAAAACTGCAACAGCAACTGCAGCGAGAGAGAGAAGGGAGAATATGTGAAATAACTCTGCTGGCACCAAGATCAGTGCAGAAGGAGGAGCAGGAGGGGCTCCAGGTGCTGGAGCAGAGATTCCCCTGCAGCCCATGGTGAAGACCATGGTGAGGCAGGCTTGTCCCTCTGCATCCCATGGAGCTTCACGCTGGAGCAGATCTCCACCTGCAGCCTGAGGAGGACCCCATACTGGAGCAGGTGGATGCTATGACCCCATGGGAAGCCCATGCTGGAGCAGGCTCTTGGCAGGACCTGTGGCCCCATGGAGAGAGGATCTCAGGCTGGAGCAGGTTTTCTGGCAGGACTTGTGACCCCACGGGGGACCCAGGCTGGAGCAGCCTGTTCCTGAAGGATGGCACCCGTGGGGGGGGACCCAGGCTGGAGCAGTTCGTGAAGAACTGCAGCCCGTGGGAAGGACTCACGTTGGAGAAGCTCATGGAGGACTGTCTCCTGTGGGAGGGACCCCACGCTGGAGCAGGGGAAGAGTGTGAGGAGTCCTTGCCCTGAGGAGGAAGGAGCGGCAGAGACAGCGTGTGATGAACTGACCACAGCCCCCATTCCCCGTCCCCTTGCGCTGCTGGAGCGGGGAGGAGGTAGAGAAAATTAGGAGTGAAGTTGAGCCCGGGAAGAAGGGAGGGGTGGGGGAAAGGTGTTTTAAGATTTGATTTTATTTCTCATTATCCTATTCTGATTTGATTGTCAATAAATTAAATTAATTTTCCTCAGTCGAGTCTCTTTTACCCACGACAGTAATCGGTGAGTGATCTCCCCGTCCTTATCTGGACCCACGAGCCTTTCGTTGTATTTTCTCTCCCCTGTCCAGCTGAGGAGGGGAGTGATAGAGCAGCTTTGGTGGGCACCTGGCATCCAGCCAGGGTCAACCCACCACATAAGGGAATATATTAAATTATACATAATTTTTATGTATAAATGATCTGGCAGTTTAGGCCTTGAAAGTTTTGACAACAGCTCAAAGCTCATGAGGTTTTTGTTTTAAAAACTTCATGGTTCTTTTCCTTGACACACTGTTTGTGTCCAGGATGATACCAGAAGGAAGAAAAAGTACTCTAGCTTATAAACACAGAGTTGAAGTAAAACCACGCCAGTGTCTCCAAAATTTTCTGAAAGAGGCTCAGAAAACCCTTTGCAAATATTAGGAAAATAAACTTTACATCACCAACTTTACATCACAACGGTATCTTAATCCCGTTTTATGGAGGGTGAGAATAAATTAGAAAGATGCTGTCTTTAATTGTTGTCATGCTTCTGTCTGTCATTAGAGAGAAGTTACTTATTCTCCACCAGTCATTTCGTGTACAATGATACGGTCAGTCCATTACGTGGCCTCCACAGTGATAATCTCCTGCCTTCCCTGCAACTAAAGAAGGAAAAAAATCACACTCGTGACCTGTCCCTCACGCCCCGGCTTGTGACTGCTCTGTGAAGGATGACCCTTCTCCCTGTGCAGCATCTCATTAAAGTCAAAAGGGCACAGGCAGAGTAGTTCACGCAGGGTAATTTGCAGAAGACGGCACTGGGAATACCATGGGAATTAGCAGGAGGCTCGACAGTTAGGATAGTAACTAAAATTAACTAGATTGAGAAACTTGGTATGCGCTCATTGAATTTTTACCCTATGAAGCACCTTCCCCCCGTGGATCTCGCGCGGGGGGAATGAGCTGCCCCGTTCCCCACACCAACTGCTCAAAACCCGATGGAGCTCTGCTTGGGTGCTGGGCTGCACCGTGCCTCTGGTGCTGGGCAGGCGGCAGGAGCCCACCCTGACCGTCCCCGCCACCCCCAAGGTGGGTGGCACTGGGCTCCCCTGGCCACCGCAGGTGGGTCACTGTACCTCCTCCCGAAGTCCAGCCCCGTGAAAAGCAATTCCGTAGATCCAGAGGGAGAAAAGGGTTCGGTTCTCACCCAGTGATGTGCCTCCCTGGCCAACAGGACACACTTTGCCCCGAGGCTCCCCAAATCCAGAGCACAGGTCCCTAATTGAAGCTAGTCCAAACCCACAGAGCCCCCAAGAGAGGCAGACACCCCCGTGCTGACCCAAACTGCCCACGACGCAGTGGGGCAAGAGCAGCGATGGCAGACCTGGATGCAGGGGCGACTGAACCGAAAGGACCGCTTATTCTGCAGATCTAGGTCTTAGGTGAGAGGAGAAGCAGAAGGAACCACCAGCAGCACCATTTCTCCCAGCAGTGCTCATTTGCGTCTTTGCATCATTTCTGGGGAGCCATGAGCTTGTGTTTGCACAGCCCTTGGGAAGGACCAGGTGTCTGCAATCCCCTTACTCCTTTCTGCTTCTCCGTTGTCCTTCAGCGGCTCAAACTCAGTGCAAAATGTTATTTGGAGAGTTTTTGGACGTTGCTTTCCAGAATAGGCATTGCAGAGCTGAGTTAGGACTCTTTGCCTGCACAGCAGAAAAATAAACTGGGCTAAGGTTTCTTCAGTTCAGCAGTAATGGAGTGGGATTTCATTTAATTTAGTTAAATACTGTTGCTTGACAGAATGAAATGTGATCTCTAAGGTAGAGATTAAAACTGGTGGACCTAGTGCAAACTATTTTGGGTTTTTAATTAGTCTTCTGGTGAATTATCCTAATTAAATTTGTCAGACAATCATAGGATATCCCACTTGTGTAGAAACTGATAATAGCTGGCCATTCATCTCCCATCTACTAGCTATTATATTCTCTAGATAAAAATCATCCGCCAGTGGAAAAAAACAGCGTTCCAAACATTGAATTCGATGTACAATCACCTAATTAACTTTTTCTTCTGCTAGGAGAAAGATGGAGTAAGTGGAGAAATAACTGTAATTTACAGAGCTTTTGCCAAATTCTGCTGTTGGTCACACCCAGGGTTGTACGTGAATGTATTTTGCTGGAGGGAGGACCTGGCACAAGATATTATTTGGGAAGGGGAGGGGAGGGGAGGGAAGGAAAGGCGAGGGAAGGCAAGGCAAGGCAAAGATTTTTCTAACTTTTTTCAGTTTGTGCTAACAGATAATTGGCCATCTACCGGACAAAATATTACTTCACCGTCTTAATAAATTGGCTGCACATAAAAAATCTTTTCATGCTGCAGCTTGGCTTCGAACTGTTAACTTTTTTCTTAATAACAGCAATAATATGAAAATCAACCCACAATAACTCCTCTCAGCAGACCTCGGTGACCTAAAATATGTAGCCTCCTTTGGAATTCTATTAACCTCAGTGGTTTCTGGTGGATATTATTTATGCTTCTATATATGCAAACATCATCCACTCATCTATATGGAAAATTTTTGATACATATATTAGAATTTTATATTGTACATAAAACTAATGTCTAAACTTACATTTCAGACCTCTGTAGTCATGTTGAAGAAAAGGATTTTTGACCTTATAAACTGTCATTTGCGATTTCACGCATGGGCTTTAATTAACAACTAGTGTTCCCGGTTGAATTTCAAAATTTTTTCTGCATAATAGCCAAATGTCTGCTACTGCTAGAGGTAAAGACACCAGAAAGCAGATAGCGAAACCAGATTAAAAAGACTGAGCGGCTTTATCCTATTTTAGTTTCTTTGACGGAATGCTTTTGAAAAACAAACTTTTTAAAACTTCCGGTAACACAAACCCCCCTCATTTCTGAGAACTGGGTTCATCCCCACGCGGGACGCTACAAATCGTGCTCTGGCCCTCGCGGCAGCACCCGGTTGCTCCACCGAGCTTTTGAGCCGGCTCCGTGGCCCCTGGGGAGACCTGCGCTGCCCTCTCCCCGGCGCCGGCAGCCTGTCCGCGGCAGGCGACGCGGCCAGGCATTACCTGGCCGCTGCTGGAGCTGCCTAGGGAGAGCACTTGCAGTCAGAGGGCTTCTCTAAGGTCCTCCAGGAGAGCAAAACGGTGCCGGGAGAGACACGAGGGAGGTGTGAAGGTGGTAGCTTTCCATGCACGAGGGGATAGCTCTCCACGTACGCTTTCCCAGTGCACCTGCCTTTCACCAGAGTCACTCCACCAGACCTGAGAATATGGTTCCAAATGTTCATCAACAGCTGCAAACCTATGAGCTGTTTTAGAAGCTGTTGTCCCGAGAGGTACAGGTTTGTATGCTCACTCAAGAATTTAAACCTTTTTCCTCCCATTTATTCATGGAACAATTATTGGGGGAACGTGGAAGGGAGCAATCTTGCATTTTGGTTTCTGCTCCCCGCGATTATGATGTTTAATCAGATCATGGATGTGAAATGCACTTCAGTCGTGGCGTGGGGGCCAGGAGCTGGGATGCCTCCCCGGTGCCCAAGCTCTGTTTCAGGACCCCTGCTCACATGGTCCCTCGCTGCTCCTGGCTCCTGCTCCCTCTGTGGGGGACAACGCTGGCACAGAAGCGGTGTGCAGGGTGGTCCGTGCCCTCAGCCCAGGTTGATGGTCCTGAGTGGTAGGAGATCTCCTCTCCCTCTGGCTAAGCAGCATATGGCCTACATCCTCCTGGTGACTGACTGGACCTGGAGAGCGTCCTCGGCAAGGGGAGCGGCAGCACCTCCTCCTACCGGTCTGCAAACACCGCCGAGCTGTGATTTGCACCTTTGTTTTGCCAGGGACAGCTTCTGGGGGTCCCTGCCAAGCCTTTGCACAGCATGGGGGTCTACAGGCTCCCACCCAGCGTGAGCGGCCAGCTGAGGGCACTGAGACCCAAATCTGCTGACTTTCTAAGTGTCGGGCAGCGAGGTGCCTCGCAGCTTGCATCGAGGCGGTTGTGGACTGGGGGAGAAGGCAAACTGCAGTCACCCCCAACTGTTTCAGATCCAATGCAAAGGTACTAGTGGGTGTTTTTACTGCATTTCTGCCCATAGATCCTCTGTGTCAGTCCACTATCTCCTCCTTCCTTAGCTTTCCCCCATTTTCCATTTCTTCCCAGTGACCAGAGGCCCAGCTCCCGGCGCGGTCAGAGCCACGTCGGGAAGGAGGACGAACTTCACGTTCCCAGATACGCCTCTCTCTGTACGGCACAACTGCACTGGCTGGTCATGCTGTTAGATCGTATTGCAAATTCATGTCTAATTTGACCCTGAGGTCTCCTTCAGCATTGCTGCTTTCTAGGATTCTCCCTCCCTTTGAATGTCTGTGTTTCAAATTACGTTTCCCTGGGTGTACTGGGTTACATTTTCCCATGAATGTCACTGTTATTTTCCAGCTCTATATTTTTAATCACTCTACTTCCACATTTATTACTTCTGTTTTCATTGATGCTTCCAGCTCCTTCAGATGTATGGGAAGAAGGACTCTGAAAAAAGGGCTGTTGTAGCATCTGTGACTTCTTTCTTTGTTATTAAAATTGTCTAGCACCCTTTCTCTCTCTCTGTGCTTTATTGAAAACATTCAAGAAAACCCAGGAAATAGCCTCTATGTGACACAAACGGTCAGTTAGTCCATTTCCCAGCTTCCATTAGTATCTCTTTAGAATCTCTCACTTTTAGAGTCAGTTTTTAACTGACATTTCAAGGTACTTGAAGAAAGAAACCTCAGAAGACAATCTGTCGATACTTCAATGTATTTTACATACTGAAAAGTGCCTTATTTCCTTAGACTACTGATTTTGGGATATTTTGTAAAGGAAAACTTTTGTGTGATGAGTCATCTGGTTTCCACACATTCCCAACTCAGAGGTGATGTCCCCTGAGGCTTGGAGCCTGATGCAGCAATCAGTTGCAGAGACAACAACCGGCTGAACCTGACCAGAAGGGGATGCAGGTTTTAGTGAAGTAAAAGTCTAGATTGACTGTTGGCTTTGATGGTCGTTGCCTTGACTGCAACTAATTTGTCGTTAGGCTTTCTCCCACACTTTTCATTACAATTTTGATTTAATTTAATATTTATATTTCAGTAACAGTCCATCATCCAAGTCAAAAAACTCTTATTTCCTTTACTCTGACAAGACAATCCTGGAATATTTGTAAGACACTGTTTTTTTTCTGACTAACTAGAAGAGGCTCTCAGGCTGCTTCTCCCTCATCTTTTAAAGGATCAAAATATTGTGCTGCTGAAACTCATGGGCATGGCAGAGTGATTTCCTAGTTACTCCTAATAAAGACATTCAGAACAGATGTAATATTGTATTCTTAAAACAGAACTATTAAGGCAGCTTTACAGGACAAAGCAATAGGGTGGAGAAACCTAAGGTATATTTAACACACTATAATAAGTATTAGAAAATTCTACCAGTGTTGTACAAGTAGTACTAAAGGGAGGGATAAGACCTCAGCTACATTTTCTGCTGCATATCCTGTGTTCCAGCAGCTCACATCAGCCGTTCCATCAGCCCTAATATTTAGTATGGTTTTAGATTTGCTGTTTGTGAACAGTGCCCAAACTAAATACGTGCACCCAGGGCAAGCTTCCTCTGAGGTTTCCAGGGCTCTTGAGGGAACTAAAATTACACAGAAAACAGACTCAGAAAATGCACTGATTTCACTGCTTCAAGGTGCTTTCAAATTTTTTCCCAACTGTTCCCTGTCCCTTTCATTTGAACTAGTTGAACTGCTCCTTGCTATATTTTTCAGTCAAATGTTTCCATTGAAAATTCAGCATGAGAGAAAATAAAAAAAAAAGGGATTATTTTTGAAAAAAGGAAAGAAAAACATCCATTTCTCAACAATGTCTTTTATGAACCAAACTCCCACGATAAAAATCTTTTTAAAAAGCCATTCTCTCATTAGGTGAGTCCCAAAAAGCTCCCGGTGACCCCTTGCCCATGGCACTGCTTAGCCCAGTCCCCTTCTAAGGACCGCTCCCTTCTAAACCTCGTGGCTGGTGGTGGGATGCTGCCGCGCTCTTGCTGCCCTACCCAAGTTTCGCCAACACCCAGCAGAGAGAAACCATTTCAGTGTTCAGGCTTTCCTTGGTGTTAAACATAACCAAGAAGACCAGCAGTATAACTGGAGCACTGGTGGCATTATTTATCAATATATGATCATCTGTAGTCAACTTCAAATCTCACCATGCTGAAGCATAAGGCCATCAGAGGCCACTGGTATTGATCTTCTGAGTTTCCCAAGAGTCAAATGTTTTGTTCCTAAAGCAAACGTTAAAAAAAAAAAAAGGAGAACACATCCCATGATCCCACCCTCAGAGGCCAGATTTTATTCTCATTTGCTTTAAAACCAGGAACATCAATAAAGTGGCATCAGTCCGACTGCGCTTAGAATCAAATCTCTAACCTTGTACTTTAAGGTAGCTTCCAACGTTGAAATAAGGCAGCGGTAACATCAGGTTAAACCCTGTCTCTCTCAGTTTCGTCAGTGTATTGTCCATCACCTTCAGTGGGGCCAGGATTCCACCCAGAATATTTTGCTTTCTTTGAGGGAAGAATTTGCAGTCACCCATCTGGAGGAAAGTACACCGACTTGCTGAACAGTAGAAAACATAAATATTAAACAGTAGAAAACATAAATATTAAAACAAGTGGAAACACCAACAAGAAACAATTGGCTGCATTAATCCCTGCCGTTGGTTTTTGAAGTAAAGTTGGAGACAGTTTTTTCCTCTGATTTTATTTCTCATCTTTGCAATGACCTAAACAGGCTTTAAACATAACGCGTGTGCAGAACAGGGTTGAAATACAAAATATCAGAAACACAAATCCCTACACCGAGGGACCAGGGACTCGGGGATAGAAACTGCTGAACGCTTCTTGTCAGGCTAGAAGCTATGCCACTGCTAAACCTGCTCATTTCAGAGATTTATTTTGGTAGAAAGGATTTTAATCTTCACATTTCAGTTCCTCAGAGGAGGCAAATCTTCCAAGTGCAGAGTCTGCAGCAGCGGTGAATCAACTATTGTAATATGCTGCCTCTTAAAATACTTCAGGGTAGTCAGGCATTAGGAAGGCTCCTATTTTGTGTGAACTGATCAAATACAGATGTTGCCAAAGAGTTGACCTTATTGACCGTGACTTAACTAGAGATTGAATGGCAGACAGACGGTCAGTAGTAGGGTGAAACCATGTTTTGGCGGTAGGGTGTAAATGTATATACAGTTTACAGGATGTGAATGACACCGAGCAAACATCTGTTCTATTGATAAATACTTGTTTTACTTCCAAAATTTTTTATCCCAGGGAAGCACGGTTAAAAAAAACACTGCCCAATGTTGTTAGGTGTTTTGTGCGCATGTCATGGTCCTGGAAAACTTGAAATAGAAAAATATTAAAAATGGTACTAACTTTTCTCTCTTCCTGCAATATCAGATTTCATATAAAACTCATCAGCTGAGCTGAGTATTAGTCTTGATCAATGGCAGGAAACCAGGGGATCAAATGTTAATAAATCAGAAACAGATACCTCCACTTGAGCAGAAATATATCACCAACCTGAAAAATAGGGCAAATTATTTGACAACTTTTACATGCATGTGCCTGGAGAAAACAAAAGCTTTTCGTAAGATTCCTTGAAAGCTGAAACAAAGGACAAGCATGGAGAAAAAGTAACTTAATGAGGTAATGAACATAGAACATGAAATCAAAGGGTCCTAGAAACGCCTTTGTTTTCTTTGGGATTGACATAATAAGGGAAGATTAAATGAAAAGGCTTTAGCTAATACAATACCAATATATTTCCATGGCAAATTAGCTCTGTCCTACTGCTCTTTGGTCCTCGGGTGAAGGTAGTGAAGGAACAGACTAGGCCTGTTTTAATGCATCATTACCTTTTCTCAAGAGCTAAACAGTAACATCAGAATTCCAACAAAACATTTACATGAAGTCTGAAGCGTGAAAACTCGTAAAGGCACAATGACCGGTTTAACTTGACTATTTTTAAGGTATGATAGCTAACTATATTAGTTCCAGGTTCCTTACTTTCATTTCAGACAAGCACCCTTGCAGTGTGGTCTTCTCTTTAAATTGAAACTATTTGCTCCTGTGCATAGCCTAGTAAATTTAATTAGAAAATCCTGGTAGACCAGCAGGACAAAATTTCCTTTCCTTCCTATTTTCTCATTCCACAATCTATCACCTAGAGTAATTAGGACCAGCAAGGGATCATCTTCACTGGATTAACCTTAACTAAATTGTATGCATTCAACATGTGCTCTTTTGATTAACTTGAGCCTGGACTGCTGCCTGTGGTACACCCACCTTGTAATTCTACACACTTAATTAATTACAGATGAATGGCAAAAAGGATAACTTGAATTCTCCAATTAATAAATCGATATTAGTTAATGTATTTTAGCTTAAGGTTTCATTTTCTTCCTGTGCAGGGATAGGAAAAACAGAAAATAAGAGCGAGGTGGAAGCAAGCAAGCTTTGCCAATAAGCTTGTAATGACTTTTCAGGGCCTGATCCTGCAGCAGTCTAAGCAGATAATTTTCCCCCTGACAAGGAGAGGAATTTTGGCCAAAGAATCAGTCCCTACATTTAAAGTATAAAATGCGACAGGCAGGAACAGGATTTTTTTTTCTTTCAAAATGATAAATAAGCATTATTTAAAACCTCCTCACCTTAACTCAGTTTTCCATATGGTTTCACTCATGCGTGGGTTTTCCTCGTTATTAAAAAAAAATACTATAATGTCACTGGCTATGGGCCCAATCCTCCAGGCCTTAGTCCCACAGGCATATTTTTCTCTTCTCTACTGTCATGGGGAGCTGCCGAACAGCCCTGTCTCGCATGCGTTTGCCCAGATAAGTAACTTTGCTTTTGAATCTAGCCCTGGTGAATTCGATAGTATTTATCAGAGGAGTTGAATTACTCATGTAGAAAAATATTTACAGGAATAGGTCCTAAAAATGTTACTGGAAACACAAAGAAACATCCAAAGAAAGGCAGGAGGAAAATACTGCTCCCTAGTTCTTTTTGACTGGAATTAACTCAGTTGCTAATCATAAGGGCTTTTAACTCTCCTCTGAGCAAATTGCAGTGAATACTGAGTTTCTCACTTTTAACGTGTAGTTCTGCTGAAGTTTCTCTCTGACATTGGTAAACGTGTGGTTTCAGTAAAATTGATAGGATTAAAGTGAAATCTGCATTTAAGTGTTTTGCTGAAATGGAGATTGGCTGTTTGGCGTCTTTCAGGATTGAGCATTGAGTGAGAGCAAAATCAAGTTCACAGAAAACAAGATGCTTTCAGTCAGATGTGTTTTTTAAATTAATTCTGTCTCTGTAAAATCATTCTGTGTTTTTCCTCTACAGAAATCACAATTCTAGCAAATGCTGCCAGAAACAAATATTAGATACATAATTTATTGATGGTATCTCTAAGGTAGCCATCAACACTTTTGTTTGTGCCTGGTTTATATTAACTGCCAGTACTTGATTTTTCTGTTAATAACTACAACAACAAATAGCTGTAGGCAATATGATGGCCTAGTAAGATTTTTTTTTCCTAATTACTATTTGATTACTTCATCAAATCATCAAACGGTATTTTGATATACACGTGTTTTTATTATAAATTAACACTTGTCTGCCATTAAGAGATGGTGAATTATTTGCTGCTGATTTGATTGACAGTCTTTCAAAAATCATAGGGAAATTTACTAGGTAGATGCATTAGATACAATTTTCAAAACATTTAAATAGGTAATGAGCCTTTGCCTCTCTGCAATAGGTACTTCGACGCCTTAATCAGTTTGGTAATCTCCCAAGTCATGTGGATACCTTTGACGATTTTACCTCCTGCTTGTAATTTAAAAAAAAAAAAAAAAAAAAAATCAGACCAAACAGTTTGCATAGTAAAATCCCTTATGAGAAGGGAGGAAGTAATGATAGATAGTCTTTAAGTAAAATTGTCCTCATTTTGGGTCATTTAAAAACCACAGAACACGAACGCATGCAATTCCTGCCAAATTTCCACCATATTTCCTTTGATTACATTAATTTCGAGCAAACAATATAATAGCTTACATTTTTAAGGGTCTGTTTACAAACATCTGGAAAGATGCAAAGAATACTTGTGATACAGAAAAGAACCAACAGGGAGTGCAGAAAATAAAGGCTTGCTTAGTACTGACTTACCTGTAGCCAGTCAGTACGCGGGATCTTACAGCCGAATACATTGTTTTTATTAGCGTCAAGTACTTGATTTAAAGGAAGACCTCGTCACCTCCCGGAGAGGTATTTTTTCCCGGGGTATGTGCATGTATCGATCTATCTGTTGAGTGTGAGTATATACACCCCCCCCAGCCGCAGGCCTGGCTAGTGTCGGCCGGATCGCGAGAGGATGTCAGCAGTTACTATTTCTCTAAACGCTGCTTCGGCGCAGTTCAGCGTATCAGCGGGCTTCTGCGGCCCGAGGAGCCGTGCTGCCTACCGGCAGCGGCCGCAGAGCCAAAAGCAGCAATGAGGGCAGCTTCCACCCCCGTGGAGCTCCGTGGCCTTTCGCTGTCGATTCAAGAGAAAGGGGTTTTCCTCGGCTGCGTTGCGAGGTGCCCGGGGGTGGTGGGGAGCGTCGTTTGGGCAGAGCTGGGCGAGGAAGGCCAAGGCTGGGCGAGGAAGGCCAAGGCTGGGCGAGGAAGGCCAAGGCTGGGCGAGGAAGGCCAGGGCTGGGCGAGGAAGGCCAAGGCTGGGCGAGGAAGGCCAAGGCTGGGCGAGGAAGGCCAGGGCTGGGCGAGGAAGGCCAGGGCTGGTGCAGGACACGGGCTGGCACGTCCCAGTTGGGAGACAGCAGCAGAGCCGTGCCTGCGCTGCCGATGCCCACCGAGCCGGAGCTGTTGGCCACTGAGGAGAAACTAAGCTGTGGCTGGTGCTGGAAATAGCAGCGACGGCACTTCCACAGGAGCTGGAACTGTCCCCCAACCTGCACAGGGATGCTGTCGAACGGGGTTTTCCCTGGCCCCTCGTTCCTGCCTTGTGAATGTGCTTTCAAGGGATCAGGCTGAAACAAGAAGCGCAGGCTGAGCGCTGTTAATTGAGCAACTAATGCCGTGAACTCTTACGCAACTATTTTCCCCTTTCGCGGGCAATATTTACACTCTTTTAGAAACAGGGTGAGTAAGGTCCTCATGCATTAACACGAAGACAGAAACCAGCCTGCACGCGTTAATGGTAGAGTGAGTCCCTCCCTATTAAGAATAGCTTCTGGTCTTATATTTTATGAGCCCAGTAAATCAAGAACACTAAGGAAAAATATGACATTGCTGTTCCATGCAGTGTCTGCAACACTGAAATTTTTACTTGCAAGAATAACTGAGGAAAAAATAAGTAAAATGTATCTTCCCCTCACACCATTTATTATTTTATGGTTAGGTCATTTTTTAATCTCTCTTTTAGTTCTGAGGAGTTCCTTGGAATAACAGTTTTGGTTGGGGTGGGGTTTTTTTTTTTTTTTGTGTGTGTGGTCTCTATAGTAGCTTTCCCATGAAAAGAAAAAACTTGCCTGGTGATATACTTCACAACACACATCCTTCACATTTTCTCTATATGGGCTGATTTTCTAAAACAGTTCTTAAACTCTTCTCTACATGCTTGAGAGCTTTCCATACTATATCACCAGCTGAAATGTTATACACGTTCAATTTTTACCTCGAAGGATTCTTACATCAAATCATTAATCTCTATTGTTCAGTTTAGACTACAGTATTATTAAACAGTCTATTAAGTAAAAAGAAATGTAGAGAATGTATAAAAAGGCACAGTATTATTCTGATGACAGCTTCCTGGTGGTCCATCATATATAAAACTAGCTATTAGGAATATGTTTCAAACTGGCACCATAATACATATTTCATAGTTGTTAAATTTAATTGTATAAATAGTTACTGACTGTATTTGGACTGTTTTAAAAAAGTGAATGTGTAATAAATCACCCCATGAAAAAAATTCATGGAACATCCTCAGCTACCACAACTAGGAGACAACCTCCAGTTTTTGTCAATAGTATCTACAGCAATTAGCTCTGATATTGAACAAAATTAGAACTTGATCCTTCAATCATTTATACACACGAGTAGTCCCACAGGGACCAATCAATATCCTCTGTAGTCATGGAAATACTCGCATGCATGTGGTCAATCATAAGTATGTGTTTTTCAGGAAAGGTGTGTATTTTTCTAACAGTGAGTCATTTTTAGGGTTCAGACCTGCTTTCCCTAAATTTTGGCAAAACAACCCATGTTAGTAGGAGTAGGCTTTTGGGCAAATGCAAAACAATTTCTGAAAGCAGTAAACATATTTTTCCTTTTAGTGCAGTGACTGCTCTCAATATTAAACCCTACACTAGACATGAATAACCACCCAGCAGGGTGATACAGAATACAGGGTAACTCAGGCATTAAGTGATTTTTCTACAGCCTACATGGTGCTTTCAATATTGACATGCACTCTGCATACTTTCACTGGTTTTCTTAAAAGTGAATGCAATGCCTTGGTTCAGTATAGAATATTCTTGCATTGGGCAAGAGCTGGTGAAATGCAGTGCTTTTTACATCAGGCTCTTTCTAAGCTCTAATGTAATTGGTATTATTTATTGAATGACTTCCACCAAAGGTAGACAAAAGATAAAGCTGCTGCTTTCAATTATGCAATCAAGAATGTAAAAAAGCAAAGCTGTAGATCTGGGATGGAAATCATTATATTTGATATACCATGTCAAACAACAATAGTGTTTGCGCTAATCACATTTTAGAAGACTGCTATCATAGTTGATTTTACTACAAAATGGAAAACAATGAACAATAAAGGCTGCTGACCTATCCCAAACCATACTGTTTAATCAACTCAGTCCTAAATCGTTGTTGGCTTAGACAGTAATCCAATATGCTAGTTCCAACAGATTCTCTGCCATTACTGTTTGAGAAATGAATATCGAAGCTAAATCAGACTCCTACCAAGAATTCTGCAGTAATGACAGCCTGATATCCACCCAGCCATCAAACATCGTGGCTTGCTTTAAATTCATCTGTTGCATTCACAGTTATACAGATTGAAGCTACAGCTTTTGGGCCAAGGACTTTTAAGAGATGCCCACCTAGTAGATGTTTCAGCTCTCAGTGGCCAGTTAGGGGCTGAGACCTTCCAGCTCTGGGTGTTGTTGAGGACTGAGCACTTTGAAAATACGTCTCGGGGTCATAGGAGAACGTCTGAGATCCTGTTCTCTGTAGAAAACGGGGAGGACTGCGTCCTCCCTGCCATGCCCTGAGAAATAATGGCAGTCCTATTTCCAAAGTACCCCATCAGTGGACATGCCCCCCTTCCCCACTTTCCCTGGGGGACTTCCTTCCTTGGTCCTGCCCTCCTCCAGAGGGCATCCCCAACCCTGCCTACCTACCCCAGAGGGGATCCCTGTCCCTGCTTGCCCCACGCAGGTGAGCCGGTGCTGTTGCCAGCTCCAGGCAGTGCTGCCTGCGCTGCCCTCGGAGGGGCAGGCAGCATGTGTACAAGTACCATGAGCAGTCAGTGTGATGGGGCTCCAAATCCCTTGCAAATGTCACCAATAATCTCCAAATCAGGGCAGCGTAGAGAGCAGCCTGGCTACAAAGCCAGCAAGGAACAAGCTGGGGTTTAAATATCAGTAGAAAACATGCTGTATGGTTGCTCATGAAAATTGGCAGCTAGTGAATTAATCAATGTGACTCCACTGAGCAAGAAGTAGGAATCAGAAGATCTTTATAAATTATTACAACTAGAAGAGGTTTCTCTCTCTTGTTGCTTCTCCTTGAATGACTTGTGAGACAGTGTAAGTCTATTTGTCTGTTATCCTAATTAGATCCTCCAGTCTTATAAAAGATGCTACCTCTGAGAGAAAACCACGTGTATAAAATAAAAACATGCATTTTGCTCCTGTATGGATAACCACCAAAATGATTAAACCTTTGTAAAGTCATTAACAACTTTCATACAAGATTAAGTTTATAAGATCTTAATTATTCAAGATACCAGAATAGCACACACTTTCAGTTAGATATTTTAGCAGACATACAACTGCAGTATCTCAACATAATGACTTTATTTGGCATTCTTATTTTCCAGAAGTTTTGGGTTTTTTTTTCCTTTTCATGACCATTTCCTATAAACAGCTATATTATAAGTAACATACTTACACTTCAGGAATGTCTTCATTTTTATCCTGGCATTCACATCTGTCCTTGTTTAATGCTCTGCTGGTGGTCTGGCTCCGTGGTATGCCCACTGCAATGTTCATCTTAAACAATATTTACATTGATTAGGGACCCCAGTGCACTAGAGGCACTTATTAGAAAATGAACACAATATCCTGGGATAACAGCGAACATCTAACTGTTTTCTTTCTGAACCTCTATTAATGTATTGTTTAAGTACATAAACAATTGACTCTCAAAACGGGAAGGTGACGGAGAAGAACACTGCAAATGTATAATATTAAACTTTCTGTGTGCAAAACGTGCAGTTGATAAATATGCAAGGAATGGGTGCAGTGATGCATTTTTATTCTGATTATAGTAGTATCCGTTGTAATTCTGAACACTTTCTTTTATGCGTATGCACAGTAAAACCCTGCCCTGCCACTAAAATCTTATAAGCTCAATAAATAAAACATAAAATTGGAATAGGAAAGCATATTTGTACAAAAAAACCCCTAAGGCAGGATTGAGTATTTTGCTTACATCACATAATATGCTTGTGGCAAAACCAAAATTGAACCCTTACTCTGCGGTGGTAAGAAGGAGCCATTAACATCATCCATTAAAAAAAAAATAAATAGCACTGATTAGAAATTCAAATTAGCCAATGAACAAACTTATGTCTGTGCTATTGCTTTCCTTGACATGGGCAGTGTATGTTAGCACTGAGTAATTTTTATCTGACAGAAACAGCCAGAGAGGAGAGTGTACGGCCGTCTTCCCCACGCATCTGCCCAATCAGTCAGTGGTTAGTAATTTCTTAAGCTACTAGACCCTGCCTGCCTGCAACCCCGCTGTCTCCTGCGCATTAACAATCTGTGTTTCTCAGTTTGTTCACTTACCTTAAGACAATTAACATGAGGACAAGTCCCAGTTAAGGAAGGTGGTTTGAAGTTTGCTCAAATTGTAGCTCAAACCCCATGCTCGATTACTCCATCATTTTTAACTTTTCCTGCATAAGCATGAGGGCTAAAGATTGTTCTGACTCCAGCACTTTGTTAATATGAGTGCAGAAAATGTCCTTCCCTAGCGAAGACACACCAGTGGTGGTCTGCTTCTTTGGGCAGGGGATGCCGAAACACACTAGAGACATCTGTGAAGATCTATGTCCTCCCCTGTGCTCTGACAGCTCCTTAATATTCAAGATACATTACACTTGCTCTTTTTTCTACAGCGATTATGGGCTGGACTTAAGTCTATAAAGCAATTTTGACGGTGAGAAAAAGTCTGAAGCATGTTGTCTCCATGAGACGGCCGAGTCCAAACTGGGTACTGCGTTTTGCTCTGGATGTGAACAGATCCGTAGAAGTCTGAAGGTCTTTTCTGTTTGTGAGGGCCTGAGCTACTAAATTTGGAAATATTCCAGCCAAGCAATCCTATGGAAAGTCTTGACAAAGCCCTAGTGAAAGTGGATTAAGAAAAGCCAGGCGGTAGCTTGGGCAAATTGCTTGAAACAGTTTCAGTATGGGACTCCAGACCCTAAATTGGGATGGTATTCATCAGGGGTCCACAGAGAACAGAGGCAGTAAGGGGCAATAGCACAGACAAAGAGGATGCTCAAGTCTGAACAACTGCCTCTTTTTCTTTCCCAAAATCCAGCATTCTCATATCTACCAACAGAAAAGTTTAAAAAAATTCCAAAGTTTTGATTCTTGTCAGTAAGTCCACATCTGCCAGGAAGGAAGGGTGCTCGCTGTGAATGTTAAATACACTTTGTGCGAGCCCTATTTGGATGTTCAGGAACACTTGGAGAACAAGCAGAGGAACAAGCTGCGAGGAGTCAGGGAGAAGGGATGGCGAGTAAGAAGGTATTGGGAAGCTCGGCGTTCCTCAGCGGGTTTTCTCTCCTTTAGCATCAGGTTCTTCTATCTCCAGTTGCACCCCCCAAGTGGTGGGAGCTAGAGGCGAGCAGGACAAGGCACATGTGTGTCTTGCTGATGTTTCAGGTCACTAAGGGGTTTTGTGCCCGTCCTGAACAGGGCAGCCCTGAGAGCAACCAGCTCTCTGGGACTTCACAGGGACAAATTGTGCATGATCTGAGAGAAATGGCTGAAGCTGTGAAGTCTGAGCCCCTCACTCCAACCCTCGCTCAAGGACAGCATGTGTCCTCAGTGCGCCATGCCACAGGCATCCGAGAGCTCCAGTAACAGTGAAGTGGATATGGAGTAAGGAGGAGCTAGTCCATCAGTGCAATTGGGGAATCGTTTGCGAGATGTGCTGGCGATACCTAACAGCATTAGCAAAGACAGTCTTCTACAGCCTTCTGCTGTACTGGAGTAGCAGTTTGTGTGGCTATGAAAAGTTGCTGGTGGAGGTGCTGTTCCGCAGGATCTTACTCCTTTTAAGAGAGAGGTTCCCTTTACAGATTTCTCCTTGGTTCAGAAAAGGTTTGAGGAGCCCAGAAAAGGGGTTGTGGTTACTCTTAGCTGAGAATCAGTAGGAAACACAAAGTCATTTCTTATGACAGCTTGCAAATTTGGGGGGTTTATACATACAGTCTGTGTGCATATGTGCATATACCTGTTCAAGTCTGTACACAAGCTTATGAATATGTAACTATCTCAGCAAAATTCTTGTGCTGATTTATTAGCTGAGGAGTAACATGCATTCCTCTGCTCTTTATTAAAATTTAATCTAGTCTTATTAGACTAGCTTTTTTTAATCTAATTTTATCTAGTTTTCATTAGACTAAGTATTAGGAAAAATTTCTTCACTGAGAGAGTGGTCAAGCATTGGAACAGGCTGCCCAGGGAGGTGGTGGAGTCACCATCACTGGGAGTGTTCAAAAAACGTGTAGACGCGGCACTTCAGGACATGGTTTAGTGGGCATGGTGGTGTTGGGTTGATGGTTGGACTTAATGATCTTAAAGGTCTTTTCCAACCTTAATGATTCTGTGATTCTGTGAAAATATTGTGGATGATGATGGAAAGGAAGCTATTCCATTTTCAGAAAAGGAAGAAGAAAAACCCTGAAAAAATATCCTAAGTAAAAAGGTCTCAATTTGGATTAAATGGTGTTCTAGTGACTTTTAAAACAGCCCCCTCTAAATCTCTGAATGCTGTGCTTAGCACCTGAGTGTTCCCAAAAACTTGGGGATGGGAAAGAACAGTCATTAAATGCCGTGAACCAAAAGAGTTTACATGTACAAAATGTCACTTTACTGAGACATATGAGTAAGAAGACATCTGTCTGAAGAAGTGATTGATTCTGACATATGTGAAGTAGGTATAAGCGAATAAAAAGTGATATAAATCTTGTTTTGCAGCATTGGTTATACGTGTACAGTAACGCAAGCTATATATTTAAGATGCAACCCAAATTAAATATAGTTGTGTTCAAGCCATCTCTGAAATATGAGATATACTGCCACTTTTTTGTGTCCCAGAAGTTCTCCAGGACTGTTTTATGAACTCTTACTAGTTTATTTTTTAATATTAAAAGATGGAGAAAGGCCTCTCTCTGTTTCACTGTTCTCTACCAATGAATCATGGGTCCCTTGCTACTCTGAGAGGAAAGTTGTTTTAGTAATTCTGGAAATAAACCTACTGCTGAGTCAGCACCACAAGCTGAAAATGACAAGTTTCATATTAAGAAACACATTAGAAATAATAAGTAATAGTGTATCTCTTAGCCTCCCCTGTTAAAATTAGCTGGTGTGTCAGGAGCTGATTTAGCAAGTGCCATATATACTGGACATGAGAAATACGTCTTGCGTATTGTCAGCATGAAAAATCAGGTAAATTTAATAGGAAAGAGGATAAAAGAGATCGAGCTAAAATGCAGAGTTGGTATGGAAGCAGCAGTAAATATTTTACTCACAATGGCACTCCACCCCAAAATGCTTAAATGTAACCCTGAAGCAGATCAATATGAAAAGATTTTTGTGTTCAGTTTTCTCTGCTAGGTGGTTTCCAAATAAGCACTTTTAATAGCATTTCTAAATCAGTGTATACTTACAGATAAACCAGTGGGATTTTGTTACTCTGTTTATCTGGAATTCCAGCTTTTACGGAGAAAATAATTGGAAACAAAACATTTCCCAGCAATCAATCTTTTCTTTCTGATTTGCTAAACAAGTCCATATGCAGTTATTGCTTGTATTTGGAAGATTGGTAGCAGTTTTAGAGGAGAAATATGCTACAATTGCAAATTCAGGTAGTCATCTGGCAGTCACAGGGGGAAGCCTTTGTATTTTTTTTGGAAAAGGGAGCTCAGTAATTTACTGCTGCTTATACCTTAATATTGAACAACATTTCTATGGCGTATTTTTTAGTCTGTTAGAGAAATACTGTCGATTTTTCAAACAGTACCCAGTACCTTGCTGTAGAGGAGAGAGCTGCTGCGTCCTTCCCCTCCCCACCTTCGGGCCTGATTCTGCCGCGCTGGCTGTCCACAGGTCACCTCCACAGCCGCTGCCGCAGCCGCGGCACCTCTTTTTGTGCTCTGAAATCGGAAAGAATTTTTGCCAGTGACTCGTCTTCAGAAGGTCCAAAGTCCAGTGAAATAAATAGGAGTGTTAAGATTGATCTCAATTTAATTTGAACCTGAGTCAGCTCAGAAAGAAAAAAGCAGTCTCTGGTAGGCAGAATTTCTTAAAATATTGCCGTTCTCTGATTATGGTTTGGGTTTCTAGCCCAAGGAAGTGGTCCATACTTGCGTGAAGTCGCTCCTGACCGTACAGAAGCTGTTCACTGAAGTCTTTCACTGTCTTTGTCTGTGTCTTTTCTACCTTTAAATACCTCACCGAAAACTGGACCTGAGGCTTACTGAAGCTTTCTAAAAATACATAAATATTTCCCACTAGGAAAATACGACAATAAATACTGTAATGACTCTACATTAAAAGTGTCACTGGGACCCTGTGCGTTTTAAGCTACACAATTTTTGCAGAGGAGGAGAAACCATTAGTACCAAAATGATGTGCTCATTAAATAATTTTACACAGGATTATGAAGAATTCTAGTTTTAAAAACTTTAACATTAATATTCCCTGGGACTTGTTACTAGTGTCACTACGAAAGGAAATGAAAAAACTTACTGTAAAACATCCGAGTGCTTTTTCTTTTCTTCCCCTCTCTCACTGTAGCATGAATATGTGGTGAAAAGTCAAAATTGTGCATAAGAAAAATATTCCAAGACATTGTAAAAGCGCCTTTCCCTTCTCCACAGCCCAAGGGAACACTGACTATTTCAATAATCAGTGCGAACTTTTTGGTTATGATTTCTGTTTCCTTTCTCTGTCTCTCCCTCCCTCTCAATTTTTTTCCACCATCATATGAGTATTACTGTTTTCTCAATAAAGGAAGTAGAAGAGCTGCATGACAGCATTTATTTTAAGAAAACACAAAACGTGTATTAAAATGAGAAACAGTTTAAAAAGAAAATACCCGGCGGGAATCATAGTCTTAAGAGAGGGGCAGAAAGATGACAAAAAAATAACTTGCTCTCCTGTAAGAGCAAATAATAAATACTGAGCTTTTGCTCAGCATGAAAAGCAGCACCTAAAGAGAACAAATTCCATGCATTTTACCTTCATCCCAGCTTCACTGGGGATCAGTGTTCAGACGCGAATAACTGTGGATTATTGTCAGTATAGTGGAATCCTGCAATTTACCAAAAGGAGCAGGAAAAACGGACTTTCACTAGAACTTTCATACTTTTCAGTCAAGCTTTACTAGTCAGACATATGGACTATGTTAGCACTTCAGGTTACTGGCCCAAAGTCAACCTTGGAAATTAATTTCCCAGAAATATAGAAATTGCCATTTTTCACACCTTCGAGAGGGAAGGCCAAAACAAGTAAAACTAAAAGCGTTCAAACACTAGATTTGACTTAGTTGATTTCCTCTGAAATAGCAGCTCTGTCAGGATGACAGAAATTTTTGTATACAGAGGCATGTGACCCATCACAAACCTGGTTATAATTATGGATTTCAAAACAGTATCTAATAAGCCGAGGCCCAGACAGCAGCGCACAGTAGTGGAACACATCCAGTATTCATTAAAGATGTACAATCTAGAAGTCCAGGTTTTAAAGACAGTTTTCAGACACAATTTTCCCACTTGTCTCAGGAATAAGGTAGAATAGCAAAAACAGAGGTAATAAAACGTGGTCAACCTCAATGACTTGGCCTGCGTTCTTGGCAATAGTGAAAGAGAGAGACCACAGCTTAGCTCTGAGAGTGAACTTGCAACACCCTGAATTCTGCATCCTTTTCTTTCTGTAGGTGTTTTTGTTGGATCAAAGAAATCATCCATTTGCCCATATTTTCAAAGATGACACACCAAAACCTCATCCACCATAAAAATACACTTAAATACACCACCGTCTCTGGGAAATAGCACATTTCTCTTTGTGAATTGTTGTGATTCAGCAATTATCGCAAAAACTGGAATGAGATACCCCGTAAAGATGGAAGATGAATTACAGTGTGGAGGGATAAAATAATGATTCTTTACTTGGCTTTTCTGTTACTGGTTTTGGGCCCGTATAAGACCACCTCTGGCTAGGTTGCCTGCAAGGTCTGAACCTGTAAACCCTGGATTTAAAATCAAGATCCTCAGCTCTTGGAGGTAAAAGGTGAAGCCCATTAGTGAAGAGACAGAGCAGACTCATAAAATTCCATATGTGCTATTGCCACAAGGGGGGAACACGTCCCAGTGCCAGGGTGGGAAATATCCAGATTAACCATCCAGCCTACAGTTGCCAAAACAAGAACCGAAAGAGCAGTGTGTAAACACGTACATATATAATCATCCAGATGAGCTTTTACCTTTGGATTGCGTATGTGCAATAACTCACCCCAATGGCAGTTTAATTTACAGTAATAAAGCCATATGCATTTGCTATTATATAGTCTTTCTCCAAAAAAATGCATCTTGGACTTGGTAAACAGTGCCTCCAAATGCTGCTTATTCACAGGGAAAAAACCCTTCTTTTAACAGACAGGCGTTTTCTGGCAAAAGGGTCGTTTGCAAATGTACCTCTCATTGAAAAATGCCCCATTCCATGCCTGTGGAAAAAAAAGGGTGACTGTTTAGGGGACTGATGTCCCTCTATTACAAATCTATGCCGCAAATAACACTAAGGAGATTGTGACTTTAAAAGAACGAGTTTCATTGTTTGGCTTCAGCACAGTGTGAGAGGGATGCAGAGGGTGAAACCTCTGGTTCATATACCAAAATAAACATTTCAAATCTAATACACACAGAGAGAGAATAGTTAAAGTGTAACATTCCCTAACCTAATATAAAATCGGGTACAACTGAACCTGTTAGAAAGAAAAAAATAAACACCGTGCTTATAATACGTATTCTGTTAAATGCATTAGAAATGTCTCTCTGGACCGAGCCATTTTTGGCTTCTAGAGGTGCACAGGTATTCCGCGTCACTCCGAACCGTGCTCAGAACCGGGACTGCGTGCCAGTATGTAAACAGTCCGGTGATGTGACGGTGTCACTCTCGGACTTAAACGCCAGAGGCCTTATCCAGTCAAGCACGGCGCGGGACGGAGCGCAGCGGCCGTGCTGATGTGTAGGTGCTGAGAGAACCACTCAGCACTTCGAGGGGTCGGATTGCAACGCGGCGCAACCAGCACAGCGGGGTGCAAGGCAGTAAAAATTAGATTTGCCACCAAAAAAAAAAAAAAAAGCAAAGCTGGATATGACTCACTTTCCCTGAAGTTTAGACATATGTCAAGGAACTAAAGCCAGTTGGGTCCTCAGTAAGCTAGTTTAAGCAACCAAAAATATTGCTGCCATGGCAATATCTTGAGATTTTCTCTCAAAAGCAGATCAGAATCTTAGCCAGTTTTCTGGAGCAAAGCGCGAAATCCTTTACAATAAATGGCTTCCCATTTCCCCTCTGTTGCACAACAGCTTCCTTCTTCTTGTGCCCGGGAATGCCGGAGTCCCGGGGACCCAGGGACAACTGGGGCTGCCTGCCTCTTGCTGCGTGTCCGGCCGGCTCTGCCCTCGCACGGCAAAGGTGCTCGGGGATTTGCCAATTTGCTCGCTCTGACCAGAGGAATATCTCAATTACTAATTCTCACTGAGCAGCTCGAGACACACGTACCCACAGCGGAAAATAGACTTTTTCTTTCCCCCCCCCTCCCCCTTGGGAAGGAGGCTTAAGGAAAGGAGAGAGACAGAGAGAGAAGGAATGGCAGCTCAATGTTCGCGCTGATCGTCGGGCAGCGATTCCTTGCTGAAATAACTCCCAATTTTAAAATGCAAAGCTTGGTTTTTAACAGCTAGCGAGGTTTTCCTCAAACTGAAAGAAAAATTCATGGTTGTCTTCCCACAGAAGTTGTTTTTTGCTGTCCCTTACCCATGATCTCCTGAGGTGATTCTCGTCAGAGGTAGCAGCAGCCTGTCCTCTCTATTCATCCAGCTCCTCTGGCATCTGCTCCTCTCCCCCACCGCTGGCACACAAGGCTGCACTAGTGCAGGAGAAGGCAGCGTGTTTGCTTTCAAACAGGAAGAAAAAAGGACAGAGTCCATCTGGGGTACAAATTTAACCACGGGTTCCTTGTATGACTAAGTGTGACTATGTACCATCCTAATTCTCACTTGAAAATCTGACACGGAGAGAGGCTGGTGAATACATTCATGCTTGAAATGAATCTAAGCAACGCTGTGCTAAAGGGCAAAGAGTGCTTCGTTTCAGAGGGAGGTCAGAGTCCCCTGCTACCCCGAGATGTCACAAGGAACGACTAAAAATAACTGCCCGAAGTGGATTCCTCATTCGCTTTCTACCAATTAAGTGGGACCCAGCGGGGCCCAGGTCACGTATGGACGGCGCTGAATGTAAAGGCAGCCCGGCTCCTGCGTTCCCCCCGTCTGAACCAGCTGGGGAGGGAGGCAGAGCCCCCAGCTGTCCCGTGCATGTGCCTGGGCTCGCCCTCCCTGCTCCAGACCGATGCTCCCAGCCAGCGCTGGTACGGGGATGGATGGCATCCAGAATGACTCATAACGCAGAGCATATGGCGGGGCCGGACGCAGCCATCTCACATCTGTTGCACTGCTTATTATTAAAATTTCTCGCTTCTATTTGAGCTAGTAACCAAAAACAATAAATATTGTCTTGACAGATCCTACCTGAGGAAATCCCGTATCCTCTTGCTTTTGTCACCGCTAATTCTGTTCAGTGCGAAAGACGAGAATTATTTTATTCTTTAGGCATTCGAAACCGTCACAAATCCTCTCACTCGAAGCTGTCTGAACGAGCTATAATGAATAATAACTTGCCTTTAAACTTGTTCCTGTCCCAGAGGTTTAAGTGACTCTTCTATTCCACACCCCAAGAGCCAAAGCTTTGTGGTCATTGCACTGAGGAGACAGATACGAGTTAAAAATAAACAGGATGAAAAAGCATCTTTCAAAAAAATAAATACACGATCAGCTCATCGTGCAGTCTCTCTTACAGCATGGCAGAGGTCACGGCAACGGTTCCTAACACAGGAACTGTATCTGAAAGAAGCAAGAAGCATTAGTTCTATTTAATTTTTAAGGTTCTTTTTTCTCAGATCATTTTTCTTCAGAGAGAAGTGGGACTGCAAGTGCAGACGTGTAAAACTGGAAAATCAGCTGATGAAGCAGAATGTCCACTTTGCAAAAGATTCACTGAGTGAGGACATGAAATATAGCGGGCGGCCCATGCAGCAGAGATTAAACCATGTATCAAAACTAACACACCGACCATCAAAAGGTATCCAAAAACCAGCATTGTGACTGGATGATCTAAGTTACTCCCTTTCAGCCGAGAGATGCATATAGCTGCCAACAAAAATGTTAGGATTTGACAAGACTTGGCAAATTGCTGGGATATAAATTCATGTTTTGTGAGTTATAAGGCCTTCCAGGAGATGTGACAAATCCTGAAAAAGGGTGGAAAAGCATGCACAGCCCACAGAAACTTACTCCCTTTTCATGGACCTGCCAAAAGAAAGGAAATGTGAAAAAAAAGTGCACAAGAGACTTGCCAGTGCCAGACTTACCATTTCATGTAATAAGCACACTTCATAAAATGCTGAAAAAATTAAATGATTGTAATAAAGGGTATGCATATTATAAACAGTGACCAGTTCAGAAAGAAAAAGCATTAAGTTTTCACCCCGGGGACAGAGAAGCTATTGGGATCTAACGTCCTAACCCAAAGAGTCATACCTAATAAACAATAATAATCCTAGCAATGGTTATCTCGAGCATGTATCATTTTTCATCTTCACTATCTCTTGCAAATATTCCAGATCTAACAGGTAATGGTAGAAGCCATTGACTGCCACGGCCCCGACTCCTCCCAAAGCGAGCGAAAGCCAGAGGTGTGCAGGGCAGGGCTGGAGGGGGAGCAAAAAAATCGCTCTCAGGCATGTCAGGCGCTGGGTGTTGTCCGTCGCCGCATCCACCGCCTTCACAGCAGGCAGGGGTGGGAAAGCGGCAAACAACCTTCTTGCAGAGCAGGAGGGTGACCTGGGGGAGAAAGCACCCCTTCACGGCGCCCGCGTGCGACCTGGAGCTCTAAATCGTAACCCAACCCACAGGAACCCTCCCAGGCTCCTCCCGCAGGTCGCACGCTCTCGGCTTCACCGGGTTTTCGACAGGGAGGGCCAGCGACCGGGGCTGTCCAGACACACTTCCGAAGGGCAGCCCAAGCAGGAGGGAGGGATGACGGTAACGTTGGACGGGGCTGAGAGCAGTGGGACAGCACCAAGAAAGGGCTGAACACGAGCGCAACGTTTTGGGGCTGAGATCACTTACTAGGCTACGGAAAAGCCTCACAATAGCGCACAACGTATTCACTTTGGAAATTTAAATCTGAAAGCATGTAGCTCGGGGCAATTCTGCCATGGCAAGATGTTGGATGTGGTATTGGTTTAGTACCATTTCTAGCAGCCCCCACCATGCTAAAGCAAATTTCTTTGGGGCTAAACTGCAGAGGAATGTGTCTTAAATGATAAACAAATGTAATGGAACACTTCAAAACTGATCATGTATAATATTTATTAGAAAAGATTCTGCATTTTAAAAGATCTTAGGTAAAATGGAACCTTTCCTTCCTTTGCCTTTTTTAAACGTGTCGTCTCTAATTTCCTGAGATAAAATGTGATGTTTAGAATATAAGGTTGCTCATAATTAAGCATCCTAACATACAAAGTGATGGAATTTATTTTAAAATATTGCCCTCTGCGACTGCCCTCACATCTTGTTTTCCAGACGGTAACAGAATGTAGCAGTTGCGCAGTTATGATTGGATTAGTGGATTTTATTATGTGAATGCCTATACTAATTTTCCATTTTGATATGCATCGTCTCTCTGCTCTCTGATGGCTGAGCCCTTCAATAACATTATCTGGAGCACAGTGACATCTGAACAGGCCTCCAAGCACTAATTTAAATTGGTGACTTCAAGCACACAATCTTTCACGCAGTTTTTCACACAGTTAAGCCTTCTTGCAACACAGCCAAAATGTCCAGGACACCATCTTCATCCAATGCCATCCATCCTAACCCAGTTACATCATTTGCTAACAACTCTCATTCCTTCTTCCTAGCCCAGATGCACAGCTTAGCATCTCCCTTCCTCCTCATGCTGCCTCCTCAAAGCTCTTCTTCACATTTCAAGATGACACATGAGAATGACATGGACCAAAATACACACACACAATCATCCTCAGATCTTTTCAGTCTTTTCTCGCTTCACCACTGCAGAACGGTATCCAAATAAAGACAAAACAGTCTATAAAACAAGTTTTCAAAAGCCTTAAAAAAACTTAAAACTGATTCTCTTCAGTTTGCCAGGACTGTATTTCCTATCCCAAATGCACTCACTCCCCACTTGCACTCTAAAAACTAAAAACACACCATCACTCACCTGTCGGCTCAGCATGCCCGGTTGCACTGAACAGTTGCCATCCCATGTCCTCCTCTCTTTTCCCCCCAAATGGAATACGTATTTTAATATATATGTGTATATGTGTGTGTGTATAGCAAATATACACTTAGATACACACAGAGAGAGAAAAACCTTGAAAATTACCTAATTGCTTACATAAGTGTAGGTCTAGCGGCACGGATTTAGAATTGTCATTTGAGAATCTCTCATTTTATTATTAGCACAACCTGGCTTGCTGTTGTTTTACAGAACTCAAAAGAGTTGCTGAAAATCTAATTCCTTCTTCGAGAAAATAAACAGAAAAATGTAGTCACCCCACTTGCTACCCTAACATCTTAATTTATGCCTAACTGTATTGCATTTTCTGAGGAAGATATATTTTTGCGCAAAGAATGTGCTCTTGCATGCCCAAATATGCATCAATGTTCACTTGCACAGTCACACATACGCAGTACACAAGAATATTTGGCCCAAGTATGAGCTCCGGAGTAATTGTGTTCTGGCATTAATTTGTTTTTCAGTCAATAATCAGTAAGACACAATTTGTGCCTGATATCATCACAGTTCAAAAGTTTTAGCCCTTCAATTGATATGTCAAGTCTTTGATAGAGTCAAGCTTCATGCTTGCTGCCAGTCATCTCATCGTCAGTGAATCTCCATATCCTTCTTTTGACGTGCTCGACTCACAGAAAAAAATACAGAATATACCGAGGTAATGAAAATGTGGTATACAGTCAGTTCTACTATATGAAGACTTAGCAATTTGAGAACTAGCACTTAGACTTATTTTGCTTACTTCTGTTTCTTGCTATTCTGTCTCAAGGGTTTTAAATAACGTCTGCATGGACTGCAGAAGAATCTGACTTCTCTCTCTCTCCAAAATCATATCCTGTCTTAGAGCTGGCAGGAAACCTTCTAGAGGAAAAAAATAAAGTACACATTTTTAGTCTTAGCCCAGTACAATTCAGTACACAGCTGCACAGTTCTCATACTGTTCTCCAAATTGCAATTTTCTCATTATTTGCAAAGTGTAAATAAAATGATCTTATGAATTCCCTCTCAGAATCACAGTTGAGATAAACATATGCCATTAACCTTTCAAAGCATAGTCTCTTTTTATTGTTGAGATAGGCTCAAACTATAGAACATATTGTAAATCCCAAAATTGTCTGTATTCCCAACTTAGACAATTTAGTTCTCAAGCAACAGTCACAGTTAATAAGGACAATCTGAAAATTTTGATTCAAACCTGAACTCCAATATTGGATGTTTTGATAAGCTTTCCTTATCAAGAGCACGTCAAATCTTTTAATACTAGAATTGGCCTTTTCCTGAAAGCAGAAAGACACTTTTATTGTTAAGGCTGTGAAACTGCTAGATATAAAGCAGCAGCAGAAATATCCTGTTATTTTGTGGAAGGGGCTATACTAATAAGTACATGAAGTACGGGCTAGAAATTGTCAGTGATGGATTTTAGACAGATAGTGGACTGCTGATAGGGACTGAACTGCTGCTGGGAGAACTTCAAAGGAAATATATCACTTGATATTATGAATGAGGAGCGGTGTGAGTAAGACTCCTAGATGATCCACCTCAGCATTGGATCCCATCACCCATTTTGCTTTTTATTCCACCTGTGAAATAACAGAAGGAAAGAGAACAGGAGGAAGAAGACATCTCTTGTTAGTGTCATGTAAACATTTCATTCTGCATTGCATAAAATACTTAAAATCGTCCGTGGTTTTCTTCCCTCTATACAGCTCAAGAGTGAAATTTGGTGAACCCCACAAATCATCTGCACAAGTTTTCTTTAATCTTTCCCATGAAGAATGTAAGATTTCAGGCTCTTGTTCTCAATTGTGCCACTTGGCTTTTCTAAATAAATAGGATGTTGCATGTTTCTGGTTATGGCATAGCTAGCTAAAACTAAGTGATGTTACGCTAGTCCTCATAGGCAGCACTCATCTTCTTTCAGCCTCAAACAGTGTTAGAGAAGACCATAGTGCTCAAACTGCAAACAGAAATAGTCCTGAGAGAAAGACCTATTTTATGGAGGGCTTTGCCTGCAAAAAACCCACCTTAGCATGATATTTCCCAAAGTTCTAGTTCCCCTGATCCAAAGTAAAGCTACTCTGCTGCACCATCTAGTGACAATGAGAACTGCACTTCGGACAGCTGATCTAATTAAAATATTACCCCTTTCCTCCAGCCTTAACTCTCATTAGTTACGAAGAGTGAAATCCCAGTGCCTTTGAAGTCACAGGGGCCTTCCTGTTATCTTCAATGGGCTGAGGATGTCACGAGTGCTCCCAAAACACGTCCGGTAACGCTGGAGGACGAAAAAATTCTCCCAGTTCCAGTGATTCTTATGTGCAGTCTTTCTGGCCGCAGTATGACCGTTCTGTGCAGAAATGAGGCTGAAGAAGCACAAAGTCCTGATGCAAAGGAAGTGCAAACCTTCTTAAAATTCTGGTTGCTCTGATCCTAGGTTTTGCTTTGGGAGACTCCGAGGGACATGACAGTTCATTTTACCCTGGCCACTATAGTAGATGTGATACAAGTTTTAAACTAGGAAGCCTATTTCTTTTATTGAACTCTCTTTACCGTCAAACTGAGACATGGAAAATACTCTTGCTTGGATGGAGGTCTGCATATTTGTAACTTTGAGACTGCAGCTTTCTCAGGACGCATAGTGCCCCTAGTTAGAGATAATAGGTTTTTTAGTACTTAATATTTGGCTTAGTTCAATGGAAAGTCCTTGAATTTCTATGTTGTTTGCCTCTGAAAGTTATTCCACAGACAACCAGATTCCCTAACTTTCTCTGGACATCACACCAGGAGAGCTTTGATGACGACAGGGCATGGGTAAAGCAGCTAGCTCCGTACGGTTTATATGGCCAAGGTACATTATATTAACAACATGAAACCAATATATTTCAGTACTAATTCTTCTCAGCTTATCGATTACAACGGGCTTGTCATAAATACGCAGTTTCTTTAATAATTGGGCCTCCACGTTTCTCCCAGCGTAGAAAACACGTTATTTGACAAATGATGGTCTCGCGGTTTGCCGACATGCGCTGGGGAGTGGCTAGATGGCACTGGTGCATCCTTCTGCGCTACCACACAGACGCGACTGTTTACAATACGATACTTGTTGGTTGAATTTCCTGGGATGTAATTGTTCGGCTGGAGCTTGATGGTGCTATTGCTCTGTACTAATTACAGCTCCGTATTGTTAAGGAAGGAAGACACTCGTAATTAATTCTCCTTCAGTGCTTCGGCCCGGGTTCCCTGGTTCGTGAGCTGGATGTTTGCTACAGGAGGAAAGAAATCAACTACTTGGATAGTACAAGCGTACTGCTTAGGTGCTGATGGTTTCTGCGGCTTTCATGCATTTCTAAATAACCAACACATTCTGCAATTTTTGGCTCTGTATCATTTTTTCACAGCTGAAGTAAACCTGAGTGCAGATAGAGTAGCACTGCTGGCTCTGTGATGCTGTGTGCGTATCAGAAGGCAATAGCGAGTGCCCAAAAGTTTTTCCTTTTTTTTTTCCCCCCTAGGAATAGCAGTGACTTTTATCACAGTAATATCTAAAATATATTTGTTCTCTCTACAACCCAAACCTCTCCTATAGTAGAAAGGAACAAACTTCCCCAATTCAGAGACAGTGAATCTATTAGCTAAAGCTTTACTGTGCCACTGTAGGAGCTTGTAATTATGTCTTAAGGGACTGATTAGAATAGTTGGCACTAATTTCATAAATCTATCATGGCCAGGGAAAAGATGAAAATGTGTGTAACATCTGTATGCAACGGTGCTACCTATGCTGGGTGTCTCTCCCTTCCCCGCTCTCCATCACTTCTGCGACCCAGAGAAGGGGATTGCCTTTGTATGCATTAATACAGCATTCACTAAACTTTGTCCTGACTAGGGCCTCTGGGAACTAGGGGAATATACGTGAGTATATAATAACAATAAGTCATCATTCAAATTCAACATGTGGAGAAAATAGTTATAGCATAGCCTACATGAGCGATTACTCCTCAACGCCGATCTAACTGCACAGAAAACTATATTCAGGAGGAATCCTTAGGCAGGCCTGCAAAATAATTCACTTTTTACTCCCCAAAATAGCATGTGCACTGTTCCCATGCTCCAGAACTAAACTGAACTTTAAGGAGGTTGGAATTACAGTTCTGTGGGATATACCCCCAAAACGAATGGAGTGATTTTGCATTTAAGAATATGCCTGAGTGGGTGATGGAGGAGGAAATAGGTTCAGCTGCCAGCTTCCTGCTGCCGAAGGGAAGCACAGCTGCTTGGTCTATTGAGCCACAGTATCCAGGTAACAGCAGTTTGGAAACGAGACGCTCGTTGACGCTGTAGCTATTGCATATCCAGGTCTCGGTGGCTACTGTCCACGCGGTACCCCCGAGCCCCCTCTCACTCCCCGACTTCAAGCCAGTCGTTGAGCAGTGCTCTGAGGGCTCTTAGGAAGTGATGTGCCCACTACGGCAGGACATTTCTCAGAGCCAGCAGCTTGACAAGAGCACAATCTGGTCTCAAAATGAGTGGAGAAAACGCTAGCGAAATGGCAGCAAAGTAATTATTTGCATATTTTAGTGTCTGCATTGGTCTGATATTCTCTGGGATACAGCCTCATATGGGGCACCCTCACAGCTATACTCCTTCTCCATGCCCCCAGGTTCTGTATTTTGAACATTGTAAAATCCTTTCCCATGGTTTTGCCAAAGACAGGCTTACTTCATGAAGATGTTTTAAGGGTCTCGCTAGCTATATTGTTTCTGTCTTCGCATTCCTCTCTGGGTTTCTCCAGCTGTAATCATTTTCAAGGCTGTTTACAATCTCTCCCCATACCTCCTTCATTCAATATCTACAGGTCGATTTTTGCCTCCAGCCCATGACGCCAATTTCAATCTTCTGTTCTTTAGTTTTTGAATAAGCATATCTGCTTTTTCCCAAGTCAGCCATACAATTTGAAGGAGTCCATCCATAAGTTTCTGCAGAGGTGCTTCTGCAAAGCTGCCTCCTCTTGTGAATGAGAGAATTCATACAGGTAATAAAATATATGAGATAAACTCCCCCCGAAGAAAATAATGATTTATGACAGTGATAAAGGAGGAAATTAACTTAAATGATACTTTATGTAATTGTACCGTTAACAGAGCTGAAATCTAATCAACAAAGTCATTATCTGGGACACTACTGTTATGATTCTGCCAGTCCACGGACGGCATTATTATGAAATAATGACATGTTGGTAGGCTGAAAAAAATAGCTGGTATCAACTTTTTAAAAGAAGTGTAAATCTAGTCTACTACTGGTAACTTACACAGAGAAAGCACAGGTGGCTTGTACAACAACACTGCATCTCACAGGGCTCTCCTGGATGTGACAAAACCCTAGAGCTTAACCCTTTAATTGACTTTGAGGTTAGATTAACATCAGTGCACCAATCTGACCAGGTTGTGAGAATGGAGGCAGGTTAAAAAAATGTAGTTTCTCTCTGCAACATGCAGAGCTATTTCCTTTAATCAGAAGGGGTCAAGAGTTACCAAAGAATGAATCTCTAAAAGGAATCGTTATCTTCAAACAATTATTGTACAAATACAAAGGTGGAGGACACACTGCTTGTACATATGTGGGTTTTCAAGAGCCTAATTATGAAAATATAACACTATTACATGCAGAGAAAAAGTATGCGAAACATGACTGTTCATAACCAGAGATCCTTCAGATCCTGTGTAAAAATCTCCAGAGTGTTAAACTTCTTGCAATCAATGGGAACACATTTTTCATGTTATGGACTTCTATTTTGTGATAGAAGATGATGTCATGGATTTGGAAAGTCAGTCCAAGATTCATTAATATTGTAGTACATTATATACCCATGGGAGAGACACCAACCCTAATATAAAGATTACTTAAGACGTCTGCTGTGGTACATGGATATGCCTGATACGAAAGTA